>NW_025765553.1:0-146014 GCF_003918875.1 Haliotis rubra | reverse complement strand
TCGCACAACAGGGACAGTCACACACCCCATCACCAGCACAACAGGGACGATCACATACCCCATCAGCGCGGACGGTCGCATCACCGGCACAGCGGACCCGGCCGCTGTCACGGCACGGCGGGTTTGCGGTCGCGCATCACTAACTTTTGCCGGGACGGCCGCGCGTCACTTTGCTGGCACGGGATTCACGCGCATCCGCTACACAACAAGACAACCACATATACCCATCGACAACACAGTGAGGACAGTCACATGCCCCATCACTTACATAACAGGACAGTCACATACCCCATCACCAACACAACAGGACAGCCACATACCCTATCACTCTCAACACAGCATGAGAGCCACATACCCCATCACCAACACAACAGGACAGTCACATACCCAGCAATTTACAGCAACAGCCACATAACACTATCAGCCAGGACCAGGACACACACCTCATCACCAACAACTACATACTCTGATCACTTACTACACAACAGACCAGCCCATACCCCATCACCAACACACAGCATGACCAGATCACATACCACATAGGACCAACCAACATACCACTTACACCACATCACAACAGACAGCCACATACCCCATCACTTACACAACAGGAGAGTTCACATACCCCATCACCAACACAACAGACTAGTCATCACATACCCCATCACCAACAACAGCAGGACAGACCAGGACACATACCCCATCACCAACACAACAGGACAGTCCACATACCCCATCACTAACACAAATAGGAGAGCCACATACCCCCATCACCAACACAACAGGACAACCACATACCCCATCACCAACACAGCAGGACAGCTCACATACCCCATCACTTCAACACAACAGGACAGCCACATACCCCATCACCAACACAACAGGACAGTCACATTAACCCATCACTCAACACAACAGGATAGTCACATACACACATCACCAACACAACAGGACATTGACAGAACACACACCCCCATCACTAACACAATAGACCAGCCATCACAAGAGACTAGCTCATACACATCACAGGATCACCAACACCAACACCATCAGCCACATACCCCATCACCAACACAACAGGACAGTCACATACCCCATCACTTTTACACAACAGGAGAGTCACATACCCCATCACCAACACAACAGGACAACCACATACCCCATCACTAACACAACAGGACTAGTCACATACCCCATCACCAACACAACAGGACAGCCACATACCCCACCACATCACCAACACAACAGGACAGCCACATGCCCCATCACCAACACAACAGACCAGCCACATACCCCATCACCAACACAACAGGACCAGCCACATACCCCATCACCAACACAAATAGACCAGCCACATACCCCATCACTTTAACACAACAGACTAGCCACATACACCATCACCAAAATCACACAGACCAGCCACACACCAGATCACCAACACAACAGACCAGCCACATCACACCCCATCACCAACACAGCAGACCAGCCACACACCCCATCACCAACACAACCGACCAGCCACATACCACAGCACCAACACAACAGACCAGTCACACCTGCCCATCACTAACACAACAGACCGGTGGGGTAGGCCCAGTCACTAAAGCGTTGGCCGTCACACATAAAACATCGTATCCCCACATGGGTACAATGTGTGAAGCCCATTTCTGAGGTGTCCCCGCCGCAGATGTTGCAAATATACGCCTAAAAGCGGCGTAAAACCAAACTCAGTCAGTCCATCAGACTAACACAACAGGCCAGCAACATACCCCACATCACCAACACAACAGACCAGCCACATACCCCATCACTAACAACAGGACAACCACACATGCCCCGTCACCAACACAACAGGACAGGCACAAACCCCATCACCAACACAACAGGACAGCCACATACCCCATCACCAACACAACAGACCAGCCAGACACCACATCACCAACTCAACAGACCAGCACATGCCCTACTGTCACCAACATATTAGGACCACAGCCACATAGCCAATCATCCAAAGAACAACAGACCACACACCACATACCACATCACACACCACACAACAGAACAGACCAGACACATACCCCGTCACCAACACAATAGGGCCAGCCTTATACCAGCACGACTGAACACTAACACAACAGGACAACCACATACCCCATCACCAACACAACAGGACAGTCACATACCCCATCACTTACACAACAGGAGAGCCACATACCCCATCACCAACACAACAGGACAGCCACATACCCCATCACCAACACAACAGGACAACCACATACCCCATCACCAACACAACAGGACAGTCACATACCCCATCACCAGCACAACAGGAGAGCCACATGCCCCATCACCAGCACAACAGGGCAGTCACATACCCCATCACTGACGCAACAGGAGAGCCACATGCCCCATCACCAACACAACAGGACAGTCACATACCCCATCACTAACGCAACAGGATAGCCACATGCCCCATCACCAACACAACAGACCAGCCACATACCCCATCACCAACACAACAGACCGGCCACACATCCCATCACCAACACAACAGACCAGCCACATACCCCATCACTAACACAACAGACCGGCCACATACACCATCACTAACACAACAGGACAGCCACATACACCATCACCAAAACAACAGACCAGCCACACACCAGATCACCAACACAACAGACCAGCCACACACCAGATCACTAACACAACAGGGCGGTGGGGTCAGCCTAGTGGTTAAAGCGTTACCTCGTCATGCATGAAAGATGACGTTCATCCCACATGGGTACAATGTGACAGACCAGATCTAGTGTGTCCCCGCGCCAGGATGTTGCTGGAATATTGCTAAAAGCATCTGTAAAACCAAACTCAGTCAGGTCCATCAGGACTAACACAACAGGCCAGCAACATACCACATCACCAACACAACAAACCAGCCACATACCCCATCACTAACACAACAGGACAGTCACATACCCCGTCGCCAACATTAACAGGACTAGGGCACAAACCCCATCACTAACACAACAGGACAACCATATGCCCCATCACCAACACAACAGGACAGCCACATGCCCCATCACCAACACAGCAGACCAGCCACATACCCCATCACCAACACAACAGACCAGCCACATGCCCCATCACCAACATATTAGGGACAGCCACATAGCCAATCATCAAAAGAACCGACCAACCACATACCACATCACCAGCACAACAGACCAGCCACATACCCCGTCACCAACACAATAGGCCAGCCTTACACCCCAACACTAACACAACAGGACAACCACATACCCCATCACCAACACAACAGGCCAGCCACACACCCGATCACCAACACAACAGGCCAGCCACACACCCCATCACCAACACAACAGGACAGTCACATACCCCATCACTTACACAACAGGAGAGCCACACACCCCATCACCAACACAACAGGACAACCACATACCCCATCACCAACACAACAGGACAACCACATACCCCATCACCAACACAACAGACCAGCCACATACCCCATCACCAACACAACAGACCGGCCACACATCCCATCACCAACACAACAGACCAGCCACATACCCCATCACTAACACAACAGACCGGCCACATACACCATCACTAACACAACAGGACAGCCACATACACCATCACCAACACAACAGACCAGCCACATACCCCATCACCAACACAACAGACCAGCCACACACCCCATCACCAACACAACAGACCAGCCACACACCCCATCACCAACACAACCGACCAGCCACATACCACATCACCAACACAACAGACCAGCCACACACCCGATCACTAACACAACAGGGCGGTGGGGTAGCCTAGTGGTTAAAGCGTTGGCTCGTCACGCCGAAAACCCGGGTTCGTATCCCCACATGGGTACAATGTGTGAAGCCCATTTCACCCGCACAATATTGCTAAAGCGGCACATACTCAGTCATCACAGACAACACAACAGGCCAGCAACATACCCCATCACCAACACAACAGGCCAGCCACATACCCCATCACTAACACAACCGGACAACCACATACCCCATCACCAACACAACAGGACAGGCACAAACCCCATCACTAACACAACAGGACAGCCACATACCCATCATCACCAACACAACAGGACAGCCACATACCCCATCACCAACACAACAGGACCAGCCACATACCCCATCACCAACACAACAGACCAGCCACATGCCCCATCACCAACACAACAGGACAGTCACATACCCCATCACTTACACAACAGGAGAGCCTCACACCCCATCACCAACACAACAGGACAACCACATACCCCATCACCAACACAACAGGACAGCCACATACCCCATCACCAACACAACAGACCAGCCAGACACCACATCACCAACTCAACAGACCAGCCACATGCCCCGTCACCAACATATTAGGACAGCCACATAGCCAATCATCAAAAGAACCGACCAACCACATACCACATCACCAGCACAACAGACCAGCCACATACCCCCTCACCAACACAACAGGACAGCCACATACCCCATCACCAACACTAACACATACCCCAGGACCAACATTACAGGACAGTCACCCCCATCACCAACGCAACAGGATAGCCACATGCCCCATCACCAACACAACAGACCAGCCACATACCCCATCACCAACACAACAGACCGGCCACACATCCCATCACCAACACAACAGACCAGCCACATACCCCATCACTAACACAACAGACCGGCCACATACACCATCACTAACACAACAGGACAACTCATCACATACACCATCACCAACACAACAGACCAGCCACACACCCCATCACCAACACAGCAGGACAGCCACACACCCCATCACCAACACAACCGACCAGCCACATACCACATCACCAACACAACAGACCAGCCACACACCCGATCACTAACACAACAGGGCGGTGGGGTAGCCCAGTGGTTAAAGCGTTGGCAAATCACATACGCCAAAACCAACACAAATCATTATACACCATTAACATGGGTACAATGTGTGAAGCACATACCCCATCACCAACACAACAGCCGGGATGTTGCTGGAATATTGCTAAAAGCGGCGTTAAACCAAACTCAGTCAGTCCGTCAGACTAACACAACAGGCCAGCAACATACCACATCACCAACACAACAAGCCAGCCACATACCCCATCACTAACACAACAGGACAGCCACATACCCCATCGCCAACACAACAGGACAGGCACATACCCCATCACTAACACAACAGGACAGCCACATACCCAATCACCAACACAACAGGACAGCCACATACCCCATCACCAACACAACAGACCAGCCAGACACCACATCACCAACTCAACAGACCAGCCACATGCCCCATCACCAACACAACAGGACAGTCACATACCCCATCACTTACACAACAGGAGAGCCTCACACCCCATCACCAACACAACAGGACAACCACATACCCCATCACCAACACAACAGGACAGCCACATACCCCATCACCAACACAACAGACCAGCCAGCCACTCATCACCTAACACCAACAGACCAGCCACATGCCCCATCACCAACATATTAGGACAGCCACATAGCCAATCATCAAAAGAACCAGACCAACCACATACCACATCACCAGCACAACAGACCAGCCACATACCCCGTCACCAACACAATAGGCCAGCCTTACACCCCAACACTAACACAACAGGACAACCACATACCCCATCACCAACGCAACAGGATAGCCACATGCCCCATCAGCAACACAACAGACCAGCCACATACCCCATCACCAACACAACAGACCAGCCACACACCCCATCACCAACACAACAGACCAGCCACATACCCCATCACTAACACAACAGGACAGCCACATACCCCATCACTAACACAACAGGACAGCCACATACCCCATCACCAACACAACAGACCAGCCACACACCAGATCACCAACACAGCAGACCAGCCACACACCCCATCACCAACACAACCGACCAGCCACATACCACATCACCAACACAACAGACCAGCCACACACCCGATCACTAACACAACAGGGCGGTGGGGTAGCCTAGTGGTTAAAGCGTTGGCTCGTCACGCCGAAAACCCGTTCGTATCCCCATCATGGGTGCAATGTGAAGCCAGGACATTCACGGTCCCCGCCGGGATGTTGCTGGAATATTAACAGGACAAAGCCCCATCACCACCAAACTCAGTCAGTCCGTCATCACTAACACAACAGGGACAGCAACATACCACATCACCAACACAACAGGACAGCCACATACATGCCCCATCACTAACACAACAGGACAGTCACATACCCCTGTCGCCAACACAACAGGACAGGCACATACCCCATCACTAACACAACAGGACAGCCACATACCCAATCACCAACACAACAGGACAGCCACATACCCCATCACCAACACAACAGACCAGCCAGACACCCCATCACCAACTCAACAGACCAGCCACATGCCCCGTCACCAACATATTAGGACAGCCACATAGCCAATCATCAAAAGAACCGACCAACCACATACCACATCACCAGCACAACAGACCAGCCACATACCCCGTCACCAACACAATAGGCCAGCCCATACCCCACAACACTAACACAACAGGACAACCACATACCCCATCACCAACACAACAGGACCAGCCACATACCCGATCACCAACACAACAGGACAGCCACATACCCCATCACTAACACAACAGGACAGTCACATACCCCATCACTTACACAACAGGACAGTCCACATACCCCATCACCAACACAACAGGACAGCCACATACCCCATCACCAACACAACAGGACAACCACATACCCCATCACCAACACAGCAGGACAGTCACATACCCCATCACCAACACAACAGGACAGTCACATACCCCATCACCAACACAGCAGGACAATCACATACCCCATCACCAACACAACAGGACAACCACATACCCCATCACCAACACAACAGGACAGCCACATACCCCATCACCAACACAACAGGACAGTCACATACCCCATCACTTACACAACAGGACAGCCACATACCCCATCACCAACACAACAGGACAGTCACATACCCCATCACCAACACAACAGGACAGTCACATACCCCATCACCAACACAACAGGACCAGCCACATACCCCATCACCAACACAACAGGACAGTCACATACCCCATCACCAACACAACAGGACAGCCACACACCCCATCACCAACACAACAGGACAGTCACATACCCCATCACTTACACAACAGGACAGCCACATACCCCATCACCAACACAACAGGACAACCACATACCCCATCACCAACACAACAGGACAGTCACATACCCCATCACCAACACAACAGGACAGCCACATACCCCATCACCAACACAACAGGACAGTCACATACCCCATCACCAACACAACAGGACAGCCACATACCCCATCACCAACACAACAGGACAGTCACATACCCCATCACCAACACAACAGGACAGTCACATACCCCATCACTTACACAGCAGGACAGTCACATACCCCATCACCAACACAACAGGACAGTCCACATACCCCATCACCAACACAACAGGACAGTCACATACCCCATCACCAACACAGCAGGACAGTCACATACCCCATCACCAGCACAACAGACCAGCCACATACCCCATCACCAACACAACAGACCAGCCACACACCCCATCACCAACACAACAGACCAGCCACATACCCCATCACCAACACAACAGACCGGCCACACATCCCATCACCAACACAACAGGACAGCCACATACCCCATCACTAACACAACAGACCAGCCACATACCCCATCACCAACACAACAGACCAGCCACATACCAGATCACCAACACAACAGGACCAGACCAGCCACATGCCACAACAGACCAGCCACATGCCCCATCACCAACACAACAGACCAGCCACATACCCCATCACCAACACAACAGACCGGCCACACATCCCATCACCAACACAACAGACCAGCCACATACCCCATCACTAACACAACAGACCGGCCACATACACCATCACTAACACAACAGGACAGCCACATACACCATCACCAAAACAACAGACCAGCCACACACCAGATCACCAACACAACAGACCAGCCACACACCAGATCACCAACACAGCAGACCAGCCACACACCCCATCACCAACACAACCGACCAGCCACATACCACAGCACCAACACAACAGACCAGCCACACACCCGATCACTAACACAACAGGGCGGTGGGGTAGCCTAGTGGTTAAAGCGTTGGCTCGTCACGCCGAAAACCCGGGTTCGTATCCCCACATGGGTACAATGTGTGAAGCCCATTTCTGGTGTCCCCCGCCGGGATGTTGCTGGAATATTGCTAAAAGCGGCGTAAAACCAAACTCAGTCAGTCCGTCAGACTAACACAACAGGCCAGCAACATACCACATCACCAACACAACAAGCCAGCCACATACCCCATCACTAACACAACAGGACAACCACATACCCCGTCGCCAACACAACAGGACAGGCACAAACCCCATCACTAACACAACAGGACAGCCACATACCCAATCACCAACACAACAGGACAGCCACATACCCCATCACCAACACAACAGACCAGCCAGACACCACATCACCAACTCAACAGACCAGCCACATGCCCCGTCACCAACATATTAGGACAGCCACATAGCCAATCATCAAAAGAACCGACCAACCACATACCACATCACCAGCACAACAGACCAGCCACATACCCCGTCACCAACACAATAGGCCAGCCTTACACCCCAACACTAACACAACAGGACAACCACATACCCCATCACCAACACAACAGGCCAGCCACACACCCGATCACCAACACAACAGGCCAGACACATACCCCATCACCAACACAACAGGCCAGACACATACCCCATCACCAACACAACAGGCCAGTCACATACCCCATCACCAACACTACAGACCAGTCACATACCCCATCACCAACACAGCAGACCAGTCACATACCACATCACCAAAACAACAGGCCAGTCACATACCACATCACTAACACTAAAGGACTGCCACAGCCTTCTCAAGATTTATAACTTTGGGCGGCCAGGCAGAGATCCTGCTTTTCATCGTATGGTTGGGTAGACTGATTCAAATGCTGCGTTCAATCTGAAATGTGCCACTAACCAATGGCATCATCATCATCATCATCATCATCACCATCAATAGCGTCATCACTATGATCAAATGCAGTGGGGGAAGGGGAGAGCCTGCTAGATTATGTTCCATGTGTGTGGCATCTGTAACACCAAATTAGATTATGCTGTCGTTTTCGTACATTATCATCAATTTTATATGGCAAGTAATAACAAAAGTATCAAACTCAGTCCCGTGTAACAACAATTCTGTGGAACCTGAATAATTCAGATAACATATTTACATCTAGTATGCAGGTTTGTCTGGATGTACCTGGTGGAATGTGACGCAGTTCCTTAATGTTGGCCTAATGTTGTTCATGTATGAGTAAGTTAGTGAGTGATTGGTTACAATTTAGCATCACATCGGCAATATTTCAGCTATATAGTGATGAGAAAGGTTTTGCATACACGATCAAAATAAGTTGTATAATAATTAGTCATCGAAGGAATGTAAAATAACTAGACTATCACAGGTGTAGTCTACAGCTAGCACGGAAATATAAAACTATTTTACAATATAAAAACAGGCTATACGTCGCCAACATCACCATGCTAGGGACCATGTGGACTTACAGTACCTTTTCTACCTTCATGGACCCCAGTTGGATTGACACCATCCTCTTCAGCCGCTGGCGATTGTAGGAAACGTTTAGCCGAAGTTTAAAATAACAAACATACCATGTTAATTAATCTGGCAAGCTTAAATTTAATTTTGAAAGTTTTGGGATTTACTCTGAGGGGGACAATAATTTTACAATACTTTAACCCCCTTTGAGGATACAGCCGCTAACAATCGCAGTTGCTAATTTGCACTACTATGTTTAAAATGACATTGATCTATTTACAAAACATGCTATTCAAAATTTGTGCAATAATTCTATTTCCTTTAAAAATTCAATTATTAAATGATAATTAACATTATAAAAAAAAACTTAATTGTTTAGACATTAAAATATTTATCCCTAGTTATGGAAACATATATACAGTCAAGCAGGACATGCTTGACCGTGATTGCTTCATCACAAGTGATACAAAACGGAAGATCTTCACCTTTAACAAATACTCATAAGTATATCTGGTATGGCCAATGCGACAACGCCGTAAAATGACCTCCTCAAATCTGGAATGACATCCCAAGTAAGTATAACCGACAGTTGGCTTGTTGGATGTAACTTATTCATACCTACTTGGGTGTCCCAATTCTGTTGCATCAGATCACTGACATAAGACCTAATAACAGCTTTGTAATCGGAGTACGGGATCAGAAGTGGTGTCACAGATTTGTTGAGTGCTGCCTCAGCATCAAGATCAGCCATTGTGTTACCAGAAATTCCAACGTGGCTGGGTAACCAACAGAGGACGAGGTCGTATTGGCAAGTAGCAAGATCATTATACAGTTCAATAATTCCTAATAAAAGTGGATGTTTAGAAGAAAGATTTTAATAGCCTGAAGGCACGAAAAAGAGTCAGAAATGATAATGTTTTGTTTATATTTGGGGTGCCTACTAATATACTTAAGAGTTATTATTATTACGTTTGCAAGCTACTGCGCCACCATCCTTGGATCCATCTGTAAATAAGGATTTGTATGTATTATAATTACTTTTTAATTGATTATATTCTTGTTTGTATTTTAATTCATTAGTTTCTGATTTTTTAAACTTTCTCAGTGTTAGGTCAACTTGTGGCCTCAACAATTGCCAAGGAGGAGAAAAAAGAAGACGGGGGGAGGACCTTTATTTTCTAGCTCAGTGCCAGCAGCAGAAATGAAAGGTTTGACTCTTAGTCCCAGAGGAGGAACAAGAGAAGACTTTTTTGCTGTACAGATCCATAGAAAGAAGGTTGAAAACACAGTTGAATGCAGGGTTAGACTCGTTAGAATATAGTTTTGTAGATAATTTTATACGGCGTTGGTTAAAGCTCGTCGGCCTCGACATAAAGACTGTCAACAGGAGAAGTTCTAAATGAGCCAAGACAAAGTCTTAGCCCCTTGTGATGGACAGCATCAAGTAGTTTGACGTTGATTTTACATTCGGGGTATTGTATATATAATAGGATAAATAAATGTCAAATGTCATGTGTATCTCACCTCTCCCAAGTATGAGCTGCATTACTTGTGGAAATATCGAAGTCCAATATTTATATTATTTGAGTATATTTGTATGTTTTACCTACTAAACTACTTGCCTGCAATGAGTAACATAGCACGTTATTGTACTTACTTAGTGGAATATCATATGATGACCAGAAAATAAATACCTGTTGGCTTCAAAGCTGGGTGACATATCCAGTACTTGCAGCATGCTGTTCGGTCGCCCCGAAATGACCACATTGCCACCCCCCTAGGATGTCCCGAACCACTTCCGTCACTGTTGACAGGGGGGTGTAGGATGGACCTTCTCCTTTTTTAAACAAATGAAATTGATAATCACCATGAACAGATTTAAAATTGTTTTGCGTTTGGTTAGGGAAAGTCTTGTGCGTTTTAATTGAAATATCTATAAATAATCGTATGTATACGTTCAGACTAAAGTGCCAGATAATTTCGTTTTTTTGTAAAATACTTACTGATTTTTGTTCATGTCAATGTTTTAATGAAAATGAAAACCATTAAATGTATAGATATAAAAGTGGAACTGAATCAAGATAATTCATTAAAATGTATATTTAATTTGCCAACTTTGCATTACGTTACAAATATTTTATGTGATATTTCTTCAAGTAACTTTAGAAATTATCATTCAACCACAAACAGTTTCATATGACTGGCATCATGAATATAGATAACATATATTAAGTGATTGAGTGGTTTAGTATGAATAATAGATGTTTTACTGTTTTCTTTTTTCAACTCCCATGTGCTACATTTCACTTTGTTATTTCATGATTACCTGTGGCTGATATGTCACACTTGGCTTTGGATTGTATATTGTGCTACTTCTTCCCCACCTCTTCCACAGATCTGCTTACGTCTAGAAAAAACATGAAACTTATGCACATATATCCTCTATCTATTACAATATATATCCTCAACACTGTCGTACACTCTTAGTTGCACTCTTTGTATTATTTTGTCACAAATCTGGATACACATAACTCATGAATCAATCATGTAATTACATTACTATACAATTAATATTTACTGTTTTGAGTGAAAACCGACGGACTTTATTACAGATCAATTACGTATCATAATACAACATTTCCGAATGAAAGAAGACAAATCATTACAATGATAGAAACCACAATTGGCCAGACAAAGTGTGCTTTAATATATTGAAGAGATAGAAACGATAATACAACAAAAATCAATTACTTCAGAAATGAACATGTTATAATTATTTGAAATTAGTGTATGGAAGTGTACAGCAATAGTGTGGATATGTGAGGGTTGTCGATTGGGGAAAATTCATTTGAAAACTGATGACACGATGATGTCTTTCAACTGTATATTTGTTTTCGTAAATATAATGATGACATATTCTCGAAGTAATTGGCTAAAGAAACTCTTTAATTATCTTTATTTCCAAAGTGCTTCAATAAATGCATTAATACATTCTGGTGTAATTCAGTTATTTGGTTACTGGAACATTTTTTGTAAAATAAACGTCACTCACTTTGACAGGTGGAATTGATTTCAGCACATATGTCTGTACATTTTTCCTTTTACTTTTGAGCTGTTACCCCCGCGCCAGATTTGCCTAGTAAGATGTTCTTGTTTTGCTCCACAAGATGGGATAGAAGCAAATTCTGTTCCTCCGTCCAGTTAGGTTTTCTTGATTTTATTTGTTGGAGGTTCCATTTTGCTATCGTCTGCCTTTCCTATCTTTCCGACTGAAGAGTTCGTTTCCGTTACGAAAATTAGACTTGGGGTTTTCCGAAACGTCATTAGCGTACCGCAAATACCGGTACAAACGATCTCATCGTGCTTTATGATTTTAACTAGGTTGTATGGACATTTTCTTAGCTTGGGTTAAGAAAGAAACTAAGAAACTAAGAATTTTTCTTAAACTAAAGAATTCTTAAGGAAACTTAAGTGTAAAACTAAGAAAACTCTTAGAAGCTTTATGAATACCGCCGGGGCTCATGGACTATCTAGTGGAGCCTGCTGGATTTCTACATTCCTGGCCTAGCTGTTCATGTCTGCCAGTGTCCTTGTTATTAGTAACCTGGGAAACGTTTAGCAATGGAGAAAAGATTGGACTGTTGAGATGATGATGATGTATGTGTCTGGTCTGTTGTGATGGTGATGGTGTATGTGGCCGGTCTGTTGAGATGTTGATGGGGTGTGTGTCTGGTCTGTTGTGATGGTGATGGGGTGTGTGGATGGTCGGTTGTGATGGTTACAGAGTATATGGTTGGTTTCTTAGGATGGTGATGGTGCATGTGCCTGGTCTGTTAGGATGGTGATGGGGTATGTGGATGGTCTGTTGGGATGGTGATGGGGTATGTGGATGGTCTGTTATGATGGTGATGGTGCATGAGGATGGTCTGTTGGGATGGTGATCGGGTATGTGGATAATATGTTGGGATGGTGGTGGTGCATGTGGATGGTCTGTTGGGATGGTGATGGTGCATGTGGATGGTCTTTTGTGATGGTGATGGTGCATGTGCCTGGTCTGTTGGGATGGTGATGGTGCATGAGGATGGTCTGTTGGGATGGTGATCGGGTATGTGGATAATATGTTGGGATGGTGGTGGTGCATGTGGATGGTCTGTTGGGATGGTGATGGTGCATGTGGATGGTCTTTTGTGATGGTGATGGTGCATGTGCCTGGTCTGTTGGGATGGTGATGGGGTATGTGGATGGTCTGTTATGATGGTGATGGTGCATGTGCCTGGTCTGTTGGGATGGTGATCGGGTATATGTATGATCTATTGTGACGGTGATGGTGTATGTGAATGGTCTGTTGGGATGGTGATGGTGTATGTGAATGGTCTTTTGGGATGGTGATAGGGTATGTGGCTTGTCTGTTGGGATGGTGAAGGTGTATGTGCCTGGTCTGTTAGGATGGTGATGGTGTATGAGACCGGTCTGTGGGGATGTTGATGGGGTATGTGGATGGTCTGTTGGGATGGTGATGGTGCATGTGGATGATCTGTTGGATGGTGAAGGTGTATTTGCGTGGTCAGTTAGGATGATGATTGGTGTATGAGACCGGTCTGTGGGGATGTTGATGGGGTATCTGGCTGGTCTGTTGGGATGTTAATGAGGTATGTGGCTGGTCTGTTGGGATGTGGATGGGTATGTGGATGGTCTGTTGGGATGGTGATGGTGCATGTGGATGGTCTGGTGGGATGGTGATGGTGCATGCGGATGGTGTTTTGGGATGGTGATGGTGTATGTGGATGATCTGTTGGGATGTTGATTATGTATGTGGCTGGTCTGTTGGGATGTTGATGGAGTGTGTGGCTGGTCTGCTGTGAGTGAGTGAGTTAGGGCACATCGACACTATTTGGTCTGTTATGAAGGTGATGGGGTATGTGGATGGTCTGTTAGGATCTTGGACGTCTGTGAGACTGGCTTGTCGGGTATGTTGATAAGGTATATAGCTGTTCTACCGGGAATGTGGCTGTACTGTGATAGACCTTTAAACGGCGCAGCAATATCTGTATTAATGTTTAATGTGCGTTACATCGATTATGTCTGTAACCATAGTAACACAACAAATGTCATGATGTCCCGAAAAGAAATGGTTCACATCATTCTGTAGCTGGTCAATTGTGTAGCGGCCTCCAGTAGTCCTCTAGTGAGTGGAGCCTGCTGGAATTTCTACAATCCTGGTCCAGCTGTTCATATCTGCAAGTGTCCCTGTTATTAGTAATCTTTGAAACTTTTAGCAATGGAGAAAAGACTGGCCTTGGGATATTGATTATGTATGTGGCTGGTCAGTTGGGATATTGATTGTGTATGTGGCTGGCTTGTTGGGATATTGATTGTGTATGTAGCTGTCCTGTTTGGATATTGATTGTGTATGTGGCTGGCCTGTTGGGATATTGATTGTGTATGTGGCTGGCTTGTTGGGATATTGATTGTGTATGTGGCTGGCTTGTTGGGATATTGATTGTGTATGTGGCTGGCCTGTTGGGATATTGATTGTGTATGTGGCTGGCTTGTTGGGATATTGATTGTGTATGTGGCTGGCCTGTTGGAATATTGATTGTGTATGTGGCTGGCCTGTTGGGATATTGATTGTGTATGTGTTAGGCTTATTGGGTATTGATTGTGTATGTGGCTGGCCTATTGGGATCTTGATGGTGTATGTAGCGGGCCTGTAGGGATATTGATTGTGTATGTGGCTGGCCTGTTTGGATATTGGTTGTGTATGTGGCTGCCTTGTTTGGATATTGATTGTGTATGTAGCTGGTTTGTTGTCATGTTGATTGTGTATGTGGCTGGCCTATTGGGATGTTGATTTTGTATGTAGCTGGCCTGTTGGGATATTGATTGTGTATGTCGCTGACCTGTTGGGATATTGATTGAGTATGTGGCTGGCCTTTTTGGATATTGATTGTGTATGTGTGTATGGCTTGTTTGGATATTGATTGTGTATGTGTCTGGCCTGTTGGGATATTGATTGTGTATTTAGCTGGCCTGTTTGGATATTGATTGTGTATGTGGCTGGCCTATTTGGATATTGACTGTGTATGTGGCTGGCTTGTTGGGATATTGATTGTGTATGTGGCTGGCCTGTTGGGATATTGATTGTGTATGTGGCTGGCTTGTTGGGATATTGATTGTGTATGTGGCTGGCTTGTTTGGATATTGATTGTGTATGTGGCTGGCCTGTTGGGATATTGATTGTGTATGTGGCTGCCTTGTTTGGATATTGATTGTGTATGTGGCTGGCCTGTTGGGATATTGATTGTGTATGTGGCTGGCCTTTTGGGATATTGATTGTGTATGTGTGGCTGGCCTGTTGGGTATTGATTGTGTATGTGGTTGGCCTATTGGGATCTTGATGGTGTATGTAGCGGGCCTGTAGGGATATTGATTGTGTATGTGGCTGGCCTGTTTGGATATTGGTTGTGTATGTGGCTGCCTTGTTTGGATATTGATTGTGTATGTAGCTGGTTTGTTGGGATATTGATTGTGTATGTGGCTGGTCTTTTTGGATATTGATTGTGTATGTGGTTGGCCTGTTGGGATATTGATTGTGTATGTGGTTGGCCTATTGGGATGTTGATTGTGTATGTAGCTGGCCTGTTGGGATATTGATTGTGTATGTGGCTGACCTGTTGGGATATTGATTGTGTATGTGGCTGGCTTGTTGTCATGTTGATTGTGTATGTGGCTGGCCTTTTGGGATGTTGATTGTGTATGTGGCTGGCCTGTTGGGATGTTGATTGTGTATGTGGCTGGCCTATTGGGATGTTGATTTTGTATGTAGCTGGCCTGTTGGGATATTGATTGTGTACGTCGCTGACCTGTTGGGATATTGATTGAGTATGTGGCTGGCCTTTTTGGATATTGATTGTGTATGTGTGTATGGCTTGTTTGGATATTGATTGTGTATGTGGCTGGCCTGTTGGGATATTGATTGTGAAATTTAGCTGGCCTGTTTGGATATTAATTGTGTATGTGGCTGGCCTATTTGGATATTGATTGTGTATGTGTCTGGCTTGTTGGGATATTGATTGTATATGTGGCCGGCTTGTTGGGATATTGATTGTGTATGTGGCTGGCTTGTTGGGACATTGATTGTGTATGTGGCTGGCTTGTTTGGATATTGATTGTGTATGTGGCTGTTCTGTTGTGATAGTGATGGGTATGTGGCTGGCTTGTTGGGATATTGATTGTGTATGTGGCTGGCTTGTTTGGATATTGATTGTGTATGTGGCTGGCTTGTTGGGATATTGATTGTGTATGTGGCTGGCCTGTTGGGACATTGATTGTGTATGTGGCTGGCTTGTTTGGATATTGATTGTGTATGTGGCTGTTCTGTTGTGATAGTGATGGGTATGTGGCTGGCTTGTTGGGATATTGATTGTGTATGTGGCTGGCTTGTTGGGATATTGAATGTGTATGTGGATGGCTTGTTTGGATATTGATTGTGTATGTGGCTAGCCTGTTGGGATATTGATTGTGTATGTCGATGGCCTGTTTGGATATTGATTGTGTATGTGGCTGCCTTGTTGGGATATTGAATGTGTATGTGGATGGTTTGTTGGGATATTGATTGTGTATGGGGCTGGCTTGTTTGGATATTGATTTGTATGTGGCTGGCTTGTTGGGATATTGATTGTGTATGTGGCTGGCTTGTTGGGATATTGATTGTGTATGTGGCTGGCCTGTTGGGATATTGATTGTGTATGTGCCTGGCTTGTTGGGATATTGATTGTGTATGTGGCTGGCATGTTGGGATATTGATTGTGTATGTGGCTGGCTTGTTGGGATATTGATTGTGTATGTGGCTGGCCTGTTGGGATATTGATTGTGTATGTGGCTGGCTTGTTTGGATATTGATTGTGTATGTGGCTGTTCTGTTGTGATAGTGATGGGTATGTGGCTGGCTTGTTTGGATATTGATTGTGTATGTGGCTGCCTTGTTTGGATATTGATTGTGTATGTGACTGTTCTGTTGTGATAGTGATGGGTATGTGGCTGGCCTGTTGGGATATTGATTGTGTATGTGGCTGGCTTGTTTGGATATTGATTGTGTATGTAGCTGGCTTGTTAGGATATTGATTGTGTATGTGGTTGGTCTGTTGTGATAGTGATGGGTATGTGGCTGGCCTGTTGGGATATTGATTGTGTATGTGGCTGGCTTGTTGGGATAGTGATTGTGTATGTGGCTGGCTTGTTAGGATATTGATTGTGTATGTGGCTGGCCAGTTGGGATGTTGATTGTGTATGTGTTTGACCTATTGGGATCTTGATTGTGTATGTGACTGGCTTGTTGGGATATTGATTGTGTATGTGGCTGTTCTGTTGTGATAGTGATGGGTATGTGGCTGGCCTGTTGGGATATTGATTGTGTATGTGGCTGGCTTGTTTGGATATTGATTGTGTATGTGGCTGGCTTGTTGGGATATTGAATGTGTATGTGGATGGCTTGTTTGGATATTGATTGTGTATGTGGCTGGCCTGTTGGGATATTGATTGTGTATGTGGATGGCCTGTTTGGATATTGATTGTGTATGTGGCTGCCTTGTTGGGATATTGAATGTGTTTGTGGCTGGCTTGTTGGGATATTGATTATATATGTGGCTGGTCTGTTGGGATATTGATTGTGTATGTGGCTGGCCTGTTGGGATATTGATTGTATATGTGGCTGGCTTGTTTGGATATTGATTGTGTATGTGGCTGGCTTGTTGGGATATTGATTGTGTATGTGGATGGCCTGTTTGGATATTGATTGTGTATGTGGCTGCCTTGTTGGGATATTGAATGTGTTTGTGGCTGGCTTGTTGGGATATTGATTATATATGTGGCTGGTCTGTTGGGATATTGATTGTGTATGTGGCTGGCCTGTTGGGATATTGATTGTGTAGGTGGATGGCTTCTTTGGATATTGATTGTGTATGTGGCTGACCTGTTGGGATATTGATTGTGTATGTGGATGGCCTGTTTGGATATTGATTGTGTATGTGGCTGCCTTGTTGGGATATTGAATGTGTTTGTGGCTGGCTTGTTGGGATATTGATTGTATATGTACCTGGCTTGTTGGGATATTGATTGTGTATGTGGCTGGCCTGTTGGGATATTGATTGTATATGTGCCTGGCTTGTTGGGATATTGATTGTGTATGTGGCTGGCCTGTTGGAATATTGATTGTGTATGTGGCTGTCTTGTTTGGATATTCATTGTGTATGTGACTGTTCTGTTGTGATAGTGATGGGTATGTGGCTGGCCTGTTGGGATATTGATTGTGTATGCGGCTGGCTTGTTTGGATATTGATTGTGTATGTGGCTGGCTTGTTTGGATATTGATTGTGTATGTGGCTGGCCTGTTGGGATATTGATTGTATATGTGCCTGGCTTGTTGGGATACTGATTGTGTATGTGGCTGGCCTGTTGGAATATTGATAGTGTATGTGGCTGGCTTGTTTGGATATTCATTGTGTATGTGGCTGGTCTGTTGGGATATTGAATGTGTATGTGGATGGCTTGTTTGGATATTGATTGTGTATGTGGCTGGCCTGTTGGGATATTGATTGTGTATGTGGCTGGCCTGTTTGGATATTGATTGTGTATGTGGCTGCCTTGTTGGGATATTGAATGTGTATGTGGATGGCTTGTTGGGATATTGATTGTATATGTGGCTGGTCTGTTGGGATATTGATTGTGTATGTGGCTGGCCTGTTGGGATATTGATTGTATATGTGCCTGGCTTGTTGGGATATTGATTGTGTATGTGGCTGGCCTGTTGAGATATTGATTGTATATGTGCCTGGCTTGTTGGGATACTGATTGTGTATGTGGCTGGCCTGTTGGAATATTGATAGTGTATGTGGCTGCCTTGTTTGGATATTCATTGTGTATGTGACTGTTCTGTTGTGATAGTGATGGGTATGTGGCTGGCCTGTTGGGATATTGATTGTGTATGCGGCTGGCTTGTTTGGATATTGATTGTGTATGTGGCTGGCTTGTTGGGATATTGAATGTGTATGTGGCTGGCTTGTTGGGATATTGATTGTGTATGTGGCTGGCCTGTTGGGATATTGATTGTGTATGGGCCTGGCTTGTTGGGATATTGATTGTGTATGTGGCTGGCATGTTGGGATATTGATTGTATATGTGCCTGGCTTGTTGGGATATTGATTGTGTATGTGGCTGCCTTGTTTGGATATTGATTGTGTATGTGACTGTTCTGTTGTGATAGTGATGGGTATGTGGCTGGCCTGTTGGGATATTGATTGTGTATGTGGCTGGCTTGTTTGGATATTGATTGTGTATGTGGCTGGCTTGTTAGGATATTGGTTGTGTATGTGGTTGGTCTGCTGTGATAGTGATGGGTATGTGGCTGGCCTGTTGGGATATTGATTGTGTATGTGGCTGGCTTGTTGGGATAGTGATTGTGTATGTGGCTGGCTTGTTAGGATATTGATTGTGTATGTGGCTGGCCAGTTGGGATGTTGATTGTGTATGTGTTTGACCTATTGGGATCTTGATTGTGTATGTGACTGGCTTGTTGGGATATTGATTGTGTATGTGGCTGTTCTGTTGTGATAGTGATGGGTATGTGGCTGGCCTGTTGGGATATTGATTGTGTATGTGGCTGGCTTGTTTGGATATTGATTGTGTATGTGGCTGGCTTGTTGGGATATTGAATGTGTATGTGGATGGCTTGTTTGGATATTGATTGTGTATGTGGCTGGCCTGTTGGGATATTGATTGTGTATGTGGATGGCCTGTTTGGATATTGATTGTGTATGTGGCTGCCTTGTTGGGATATTGAATGTGTTTGTGGCTGGCTTGTTGGGATATTGATTGTATATGTGGCTGGTCTGTTGGGATATTGATTGTGTATGTGGCTGGCCTGTTGGGATATTGATTGTATATGTGCCTGGCTTGTTTGGATATTGATTGTGTATGTGGCTGGCCTGTTGGGATATTGAATGTGTATGTGGATGGCTTGTTTGGATATTGATTGTGTATGTGGCTGTTCTGTTGGGATATTGATTGTGTATGTGGATGGCCTGTTGAGATATTGATTGTGTATGTGGCTGGCTTGTTTGGATATTGATTGTGTATGTGGCTGGCTTGTTGGGATATTGAATGTGTATGTGGCTGGCTTGTTGGGATATTGATTGTGTATGTGGCTGGCCTGTTGGGATATTGATTGTGTATGTGCCTGGCTTGTTGGGATATTGATTGTGTATGTGGCTGGCATGTTGGGATATTGATTGTATATGTGCCTGGCTTGTTGGATATTGATTGTGTATGTGGCTGCCTTGTTTGGATATTGATTGTGTATGTGACTGTTCTGTTGTGATAGTGATGGGTATGTGGCTGGCCTTTTGGGATATTGATTGTGTATGTGGCTGGCTTGTTTGGATATTGATTGTGTATGTGGCTGGCTTTTTAGGATATTGGTTGTGTATGTGGTTGGTCTGCTGTGATAGTGATGGGTATGTGGCTGGCCTGTTGGAATATTGATTGTGTGTGTGGCTGGCTTGTTGGGATATTGATTGTGTATGTGGCTGGCTTGTTAGGATATTGATTGTGTATGTGGCTGGCCAGTTGGGATGTTGATTGTGTATGTGTTTGGCCTATTGGGATCTTGATTGTGTATGTGACTGGCTTGTTGGGATATTGATTGTGTATGTGGCTGTTCTGTTGTGATAGTGATGGGTATGTGGCTGGCCTGTTGGGATATTGATTGTGTATGTGGCTGGCTTGTTTGGATATTGATTGTGTATGTGGCTGGCTTGTTGGGATATTGAATGTGTATGTGGATGATAATTGATTTGTTGGGATATTGATTGTGTATGTGGCTGGCCTGTTGGGATATTGATTGTGTATGTGGATGGCCTGTTTGGATATTGATTGTGTATGTGGCTGCTTTGTTGGGATATTGAATGTGTTTGTGGCTGGCTTGTTGGGATATTGATTGTATATGTGGCTGGTCTGTTGGGATATTGATTGTGTATGTGGCTGGCCTGTTGGGATATTGATTGTATATGTGCCTGGCTTGTTTGGATATTGATTGTGTATGTGGCTGGCTTGTTGGGATATTGAATGTGTATGTGGATGGCTTGTTTGGATATTGATTGTGTATGTGGCTGACCTGTTGGGATATTGATTGTGTATGTGGATGGCCTGTTTGGATATTGATTGTGTATGTGGCTGGCCTTGTTGGGATATTGAATGTGTTTGTGGCTGGCTTGTTGGGATATTGATTGTATATGTGCCTGGCTTGTTGGGATATTGATTGTGTATGTGGCTGGCCTGTTGGGATATTGATTGTATATGTGCCTGGCTTGTTGGGATACTGATTGTGTATGTGGCTGGCCTGTTGGAATATTGATAGAGTATGTGGCTGTCTTGTTTGGATATTGATTGTGTATGTGACTGTTCTGTTGTGGATAGTGATGGGTATGTGGCTGGCCTGTTGGGATATTGATTGTGTATGTGTGGCTGGCTTGTTTGGATATTGATTGTGTATGTGGCTGGCTTGTTTGGATATTGAATGTGTATGTGGCTGGCTTGTTTGGATATTGATTGTGTATGTGGCTGTTCTGTTGTGATAGTGATGGGTATGTGGCTGGCCTGTTGGGATATTGATTGTGTATGTGGTTGGCCTGTTGGGATATTGATTGTGTATTAAGCTGGCCTGTTTGGATATTGATTGTATATGTGGCTGGCCTGTTAGGATATTGATTGATGTATGTGGCTATTGATTGATTGTATGTGGATGGCCTGTTTGGATATTGATTGTGTATGTGGCTGGCCTGTTTGGATATTGATTGTGTATGTGGCTGTATTTATTAGTTCTGTTGACATATTGATAGTATGTGGCTGTGGATTGATTATGTATGTGGCTGGCCTGTTGGGATATTGATTGTGTATGTGGCTGGTCTGTTGGGATATTGATTGTGTATGTGGCTGGCCTGTTGGGATATTGATTGTGTATGTGGCTGGCTTGTTTGGATATTGATTGTGTATGTGGCTGGCCTGTTGGGATATTGATTGTATATGTGGCTGGCCTGTTGGGATATTGATTGTGTATGTTTGGGATACTGATTGTGTATGGCTGGCCTGTTGGGATATTGATTGTGTATGTGGCTGGCCTTGTTTGGATTGATTGTGTATGTGCCTGTTCTGTTGTGATATTGATTGTATGTGGCTGGCCTGTTGGGATATTGATTGTGTATGTGGCTGGCTTGTTGGGATATTGATTGTGTATGTGGCTGGCCTGTTGGGATATTGATTGTGTATATGTGGATGGCTTGTTTGGATATTGATTGTGTATGTGGCTGGCTTGTTGGGATATTGATTGTGTATGTGGCTGGCTTGTTTTGGATATTGATTGTGTATGTGGCTGACCTGTTGGGATATTGATTGTGTATGTGGATGGCCTGTTTGGATATTGATTGTGTATGTGGCTGGCCTGTTGGGATATTGAATGTGTTTGTGGCTGGCTTGTTGGGATATTGATTGTATATGTGCCTGGCTTGTTGGGATATTGATTGTGTATGTGGCTGGCCTGTTGGGATATTGATTGTATATGTGCCTGGCTTGTTGGGATACTGATTGTGTATGTGTCTGGACTGTTGGAATATTGATAGTGTATGTGGCTGTCTTGTTTGGATATTCATTGTGTATGTGACTGTTCTGTTGTGATAGTGATGGGTATGTGGCTGGCCTGTTGGGATATTGATTGTGTATGCGGCTGGCTTGTTTGGATATTGATTGTGTATGTGGCTGGCTTGTTGGGATATTGAATGTGTATGTGGCTGGCTTGTTGGGATATTGATTGTGTATGTGGCTGGCCTGTTGGGATATTGATTGTGTATGTGCCTGGCTTGTTGGGATATTGATTGTGTATGTGGCTGGCCTGTTGGGATATTGATTGTATATGTGCCTGGCTTGTTGGATATTGATTGTGTATGTGGTTGGCTTGTTTGGATATTGATTGATTGTATATGTGCATACTTTTCTGTTGGATATTGATTGTATATGTGGCTGGCCTGTTTGGATATTGATTGTGTATGTGGCTGGTTTGTTTGGATATTGATTGTGTATGTGACTGTTCTGTTGGATAGTGATTGGGTATGTGTGGATGATTCTGTTGGGATAGTGATTAGGATGTGTGTGGCTGGCTTGTTGGGATATTGATTGTGTATGTGGCTGGCTTGTTGGGATATTGATTGTGTATGTGGCTGGCTTGTTGGGATATTGATTGTGTATGTGGCTGGCCTGTTGGGATGTTGATTGTGTATGTGTTTGGCCTGTTGGGATATTGATTGTGTATGTGGCTGGCTTGTTGGGATATTGATTGTGTATGTGGCTGTTCTGTTGTGATATTGATTGTGTATGTGGCTGGCTTGTTGGGATATTGATTGTGTATGTGGCTGGGTTGTTTGAATATTGATTGTGTATGTGGCTGGCCTGTTGGGATATTGATTGTGTATGTGGCTGGCCTGTTTGGATATTGATTGTGTATGTGGCTGGCCTGTTGGGATATTGATTGTGTATGTGGCTGGCCTGTTTGGATATTGATTGTGTATGTGGCTGCCTTGTTGGGATATTGATTGTGTATGTGGCTGGCTTGTTGGGATATTGATTGTATATGTGGCTGGTCTGTTGGGATATTGATTGTGTATGTGGCTGGCCTGTTGGGATATTGATTGTATATGTGCCTGGCTTGTTTGGATATTGATTGTGTATGTGGCTGGCCTGTTGGGATATTGAATGTGTATGTGGCTGGCTTGTTGTGATATTGATTGTGTATGTAGCTGACCTGTTGGGATATTGATTGTGTATGTGTGGATGGCCTGTTGTGATATTGATTGTGTGGTATGTGGCTATTGATTTGTTGGGATATTGAATGTGTTGTGGCTGGCCTGTTGGGATATTGATTGTATATGTGGCTGGCCTGTTGGGATATTGATTGTGTATGTGGCTGGCCTGTTGGGATATTGATTGTATATGTGCCCTGGATTGTTGGGATACTTGATTGTGTATGTGGCTGGCCTTTGGGATATTGATTGAGTATGTGGCTGTCTTGTTTGGATATTGATTGTGTATGTGACTGTTCTGTTGTGATATTGATTGCATGTGGCTGGCCTGTTGGGATATTGATTGTGTATGCGTCTGGCTTGTTTGGATATTGATTGTGTATGTGGCTGGCTTGTTGGGATATTGAATGTGTATGTGGCTGGCTTGTTGGGATATTGATTGTGTATGTGGCTGGCCTGTTGGGATATTGATTGTGTATGTGGCTGGCTTGTTGGGATATTGATTGTGTATGTGGCTGGCCTGTTGGGATATTGATTGTATATGTGCCTGGCTTTTTGGATATTGATTGTATATGTGGCTGGCCTGTTTGGATATTGATTGTGTATGTGGCTGCCTTGTTTGGATATTGATTGTGTATGTGACTGTTCTGTTGTGATAATGATGTGTATGTGGCTGGCCTGTTGGGATATTGATTGTGTATGTGGCTGGCTTGTTGGGATATTGATTGTGTATGTGGCTGGCCAGTTGGATGTTGATTGTGTATGTGTTTGACCTATTGGGATCTTGATTGTGTATGTAACTGGCTTGTTGGGATATTGATTGAGTATGTGGATGGCCTTTTTGGATATTGATTGTGTATGTGTGTCTGGCTTGTTTGGATATTGAATGTGTATGTGGCTGGCTTGTTGGGATATTGATTGTGTATGTGGCTGGCTTGTTGGGATATTGATTGTGTATGTGGCTGGCCTGTTGGGATATTGATTGTGTATGTGGCTGGCTTGTTGGGATATTGATTGTGTATGTGGCTGGCCTGTTAGATATGATGATATGTGGCTGGCCTGTTAGGATTGATTGTGGATATTGATTGTGTATGTGGCTGACCTGTTGGGATATTGATTGTGTATGTGCTGACCTGTTGGGATATTGATTGTTGTGTATGTAGCTGGTTTGTCTGGATATTGATTGTGTATGTGGCTGACCTGTTGGGATATTGATTGCTGACCTGTGGGATATTGATGTGTTATGTGGCCAGTTGGAATGTTGATTGTGTACGTGGCTAGCCTTTTTGGATATTGATTGTGTATGTGTGTCTGGCTTGTTTGGATATTGAATGTGTATGTGGCTGTCCTGTTGGAATCTTGATTGTGTATGGGGCTGGTTTGTCTGGATAGTGATTGTGTATGTGGCTGGCCTGTTTGGATATTGATTGTGTATTGTGGCTGGGTTGTTGTGATGTTGATTGTGTATGTGGCTGGCCTGTTGGGATGTTGATTGTGTATGTGGCTGGCCTGTTGGGATACTGATTGTGTATGTGGCTGGCTTGCTGGGATATTGATTGTGTATGTGGCTGGCTTGTTGTGATGTTGATTGCGTATGTGGCTGGCCTGTTGGGATGGTGATGTGTATGTGGCTGGTCTGTTGGGATATTGATTGTGTATGTAGCTGTTCTGTTGTGATAGTGATGGATATGTGGCTGGCCTGTTGGGATGTTGACTGTGTATGTGGCTGGCCTGTTGGGATATTGATTGTGTATGTGGCTGGCTTTCTGGGATATTGATTGTGTATGTGGCTGGCTTGTTGGGATATTGAATGTGTATGTGGCTGGCTTGTTGGTATATTAATTGTGTATGTGGCTGGCCTGTTGGGATATTGTTTGTGTATGTTGCTGGCTTGTTGGGATATTGTTTCTGTTTGTGGCTGGCCTGTTAGGATGGTGATGGTGTATGTAGCTGTGCTGTTGGGATAGTGATGGGTATGTGGCTGGTCTGTTGGGATGGTGATGTATATGTGGCTGGCCTGTTTGTATGGTGCTGGTGTATGTGGTTGGTCTTTGGGGATGGTGATGGTGTATGTGGTTTGTCTGTAGAGATGGTGAAGGTGTATGTGGTTGGTCTGTTTGGATGGTGATGGGTATTTTTTTGGTCTGTAGGGATGGTGGTGGGTATGTGAATGGCCTTTCTGGGTGGTGATGGGTATGTGGCTGTTCTGTTGGGGTGGTGATGGTGTATGTGTCTGGTCTGTTGAGATGGTGATGGGTATTTTGCTGGTGTGTTGGGGTGATGATAGTGTCTGTGGCTGGTCTGTTGAGATGGTGATGGTGTATGTGGCTGGGCTGACTGCATGGTGCAAATAAGTAGACTATTACTTTTTGTTGCGATGGCAGTGTTGAGGTTATGGTTTTGAAACTATAACTAAATGCATCAGTTTCCTTTACTGCTACTACTACTGTTTCGTTAATGCTGCTACTACTTCTGCTACTACTATGAAATGGATTAAAACGAGTATCATTCTCCTGCTGCATCGCACATGCCGACTTCTAGCTTGAAAGCATGACTGAAAATAGAAAGCTATTCAGACGTTGTTGTAGACCTTTAAGCGATTCAGTTAGCTTCATATTGTTGCTTATCTCACTTCATGTTTGCTACTCACCATAGTTATATGGAAAATGCCAGGTATAAATGACGTACAAACTTATTCACTGGCACATTGACGTAGGTTGAGATAAGGCCTATGGTAAACCTGACGTAATATGTTTTACATTGACGTAGGTTGAGATAAGGCCTATGGTAAACCTGACGTAATATGATTTACATTGACGTAGGTTGAGATAAGGCCTATGGTAAACCTGACGTAATATGTTTTACGTTGACGTAGGTTGAGATAAGGCCTATGGTAAACCTGACGTAATATGTTTTACGTTGACGTAGGTTGAGATAAGGCCTATGGTAAACATGATGTAATATGTTTTATATTGACGTAGGTTGAGATAAGGCCTATGGTAGACATGATGTAATATATTGTACATTGACGTAGGTTGAGATAATGCCTATGGTAAACCTGACGTAATATGTTTTATATTGACGTAGGTTGAGATAAGGCCTATGGTAGACATGATGTAATATATTTTACATTGACGTAGGTTGAGATAAGGCCTATGGTAGACATGATGTAATATATTTTACATTGACGTAGGTTGAGATAATGCCTATGGTAAACCTGACGCAATATGTTTAACATTGACGTAGGTTGAGATAAGGCCTATGGTAGACATAACGTAATATGTTTTACATTGACGTAGGTTGAGATAAGGCCTATTGTAGACATGACATAATATGTTTTACATTGACGTAGGTTGAGATAAGGCCTATGGTGAACCTGACGTAATATGTTTAACATTGACGTAGGTTGAGATAAGGCCTATGGTGAGCATGACGTAATATGCTTTACATTGACGTAGGTTGAGATAAGACCTATGCCAGACATGACGTAATATGCTTTACATTGACGTAGGTTGAGATAAGGCCTATGGTGAACATGACGTAATATGTTTTACATTGACGTAGGTTGAGATAAGGCCTATGGTGAACATGACGTAATATGTTTTACATTGACGTAGGTTGAGATAAGGCCTATGGTGAACATGACGTAATATGTTTTACATTGACGTAGGTTGCAATAAGGCCTATGGTGAACATGACGTAATATGTTTTACATTGACGTAGGTTGCGATAAGGCCTATGGTAAACCTGACGTAGTATGTTTTACATTGAAGTAGGCTGAGATAAGGCCTATGGTAAACCTGACGTAATATGTTATCTACAAAAGTTCTGTATGAACAGATGTCGACCTCTTGACTTTATATCGGTAGTAGAGAGATATATGCATTTCTCCATTAGTTCCGCACTGAATCCTGTGGATCTAAGGTTTGCAGTGAGACTTCCAAATGTTTAGATGAAGGATGTGAAAACGTCTGTGTGGAAGGTAAGTGTAACGAGCAGAAAAATACACTGTGCTCACTATAATATAATCTCTCTCAATCTAGTGAACTCATAGATCGGTCATACTATTTGATCTATGAAAGTTCTACAATACAGCTTTTTACATAACGTCTCAGCATTAGTATTTTTGAATTATGATATATTATATGTATTTGTAAACTGGCTAGTGCAGACGCATTTATTACTGCCAGGCCAACGGTTCGTTAACTCTCAGGACCAACGTGTGATTTTACCTTAGATCAACGTTTTTGTTAATATCCAATGCTCCACTCGAGGCAGTCTGAAATGATTGATCAACTCCAGGTACGATACTACGTTGGAAGCAATGTATTTGACAATTTGAATTCACCTTGAACTCTTACCATGCAATAGTAGGTCAAGGAAATATCCACTCTCTGGACGCTGAAAGTATATGAAAGTATCACCCTGAACATGTCCAAAGCCAATGAATGTATTTATATCATTGAAATTTCTGTCCCTTTTGACAGCAACGTGATTGGCAAGATTGGAAAAGCATGCTAAGTATGAGGACTTCGCCTTTGAAATGTCTCGCTTGCATCCCAAGTACACTGTCGTCAGACTCCATATTGTTCTCGGTGCCCTTGGTTTGGTACCTCCTGATCGCTTGGCACAGATCAGGTGAGAGCCCGGGTACTCCACCGGGAACACAGCCCTTCTGACACTTTGGGTAATGCAGAAGGCTGCAGTGTTGGGGAGTCTACATATTCTCCGGAAAGTTCTTAGTGGATTCTACTAGACAGCGTTTCCTGGGAGAAGTCCCATTCGCAGTCTGGGCTGCGTGTAGACGGGGCAAGGGCCCTGAGCTGATGATGAGCCTTACCAGCCTGACTGTAGGAGTATCACCCGAACCCTCTCTGCTGCATTTTCATCTTAATCTGTAAAAAATAAAAAATAGTGTAATTTTGCATAGCGCTGGATTCCATAAAGCGCAACATGTAATACAATGAAAAGCATTACAGAAGACTGGACATTAGAGAGAAAATGTCAACACTAGTAAGTCTGTGTACAGATTGGGATTCAGGCAAAGTAGATGGTGAAGAGGTGGGTTTTCAGCTGTAACTTAAATTGTCAAAGGATTGATGAATAAAAAGACAAAAACATGATATAATGAATTGCAGAAGAATTAGGAATAATTCAAATGAACTACAGTTATTGATTCGATATTTTAAACCGTCCGCGCTTTGTATCCAGGAAACCTACCTAAAATAGGACCCATCGGTTTGACATCCGTGGGTACAGTTCCTACCACTCTTGGTCTGTTAAAGCTACAAGAGGCACTTCTATCCTGGTGAGGCAGGGCATCCTCCCAAGCCTTGGCTTTAAGTTTTCAAAACCAAAAACAAATTGCATTCACTTTGACCTCAAATACAAACCGAACAAGGATCCAGACTTATCTTGAGATGGTACTCCCATCAAGGTAGTGGAAGAGACCAAGTTGCTTGAACTCATGTTTGTCCGTCATTTGATGTGTTACCACACATAAAATATTTTAAAACAAAGTGCGTGAGGTCTCTTCACTAAAGGTCGTGTCAAATACTCAGCGGCGAGGGGATCAGACAACCTAACAGAACTAGTTTATGGCTCCATTGTCTATTGTGCAGCCTGCAAAAGCAATTTACAAAAATAGATTCTATCCACGACCAAGGCCTTAGACTCTGTCTTGGAGCTCCTCTCTGGTAGAAGTCTATACCTGGAGGCAATCCGGCCTCTCCTGGAACAACGCTGCATTAAACGTTCACTGCAGTATATCACTAAATTACGTCCAAACCAGTCCAGTCCAACATACACTGTTCAAACTTCTCCTTGAAAACCTTATCTGCCTAGCCTGGTTCCACCACTGGGAATCGGAATTCAACCACACATATATGCAACTTATCGACTTCTGTCTTCGCCAACCTGGCAGGTGGTTCAGCCACTGCTGAGGCTAACATTATCTTCACGGCTTTTACCAGAAACCTCATCTCATTTTACAGATTCACTATCTTGCCTACAGGCTTTATAACATGTCACTACGAGTCACCCTATCATCTTAGGCATTTTAGATGTTCATAACGCTCTTTCTACTTGCCAATGTGACATCGTCCTCTGCAGGTTACCGATGTATAGCAGGTAATACTAAAGCCGATGCTCTTGACAAACCGTTATTCTCACTGCCTGTCCTGTATTGTGATTTCAAACCTTCTATAAAAGGGTAGACTCTAGACCTTATGCAAGAAACGTGGGACACCGAGGTAGGAAGAAATAGAGTATGTGCTGAAAACGGATGGAGATTGATCTTTTATGAGTATCTCTTGTGATGAAGTGTTCACCATCAAGCATATTATGCTTAACTGTGTGGATTTTCAAATGCAAGGCATTCACATTATGAAGCAACAGATATGAAAGACCTGTTTTCCCACGTAGGCGTGCACCTCAACATTAACTACTTGGGGGAAGTTTACCTGTACTACAAATAGTAACTAGGAAATGTGAATGACAGATTGCTTGTTTTTAATTCCGTGGTGTGAGAGATAACTGATGACTGATTATGTAACAACTTATATATGTGTATGTAAAACCTCGCCACTGTATGGCTGAATTATTGACGAGGTGACGTTAAATATTGACTCACTCACTCACTCATCAACCTGGACCGCCTCCGTGGTGTAGTGGTTAGAGCGTTCGCCGGGAGAGCGGAAGGTTGTGGGTTTGATCCCCGACAGCGTCATACCAAAAGACGTTAAAATATGGTACTTGTTGGTCCCTGCCTGACGCTCGGCATTAATGGGTACAACAAGGACTGGCCTGCTCTGAGTCAGTTTAATGTGTCTGAGTGGGGTATTCATGCTTCACTGCGGCACGGTATCTCAGTGGGCTAGCACTATAAAACCAGCTTCAGTCTGGGCTAGTACAAGCAGACGCACATACACATACACACGCATGCACGTCGTCATATGAGCGAAATATTCTCCAACACGACGTTAACCCCAATTTCACCTCACCTCACCTCACTCATCAACTCTAATTATAAATTAAAATCAGTGAACAGACCCTGCTCAAAGCCCCGCATTATGATTGACTGTTTTTGGCCTACTCACTCAGTCACTAGCATTGAGGGCAAGACAGAGACGTGTGCATAGAGCTGACGTTCCACGATCAGATTCCCTGATCTGTTATGTATATCCATGGTCTGACCTTGTGCCTGGGTGACTAAACTTAAAAACAAAACAAAACATGTCATGTACTCTAACTTCTAAAATGCCACTCAAACAAGTCATGTACTCCTATCTATCGGTTCTCGGAATGTACAAAGATCGTCTTGCCGAGCTGTAACAATTGGAGTAAAAACAGGAATGAAGATTGAAAATAATCTTGACAACCGCGCCTGTCATATTCGATTTTTATGGTTTCCTCTGATTTCCTCAGAGAAGCACAACAACCACAAGATATATCCAACTGCTGATACTGTCTATTAGGCCCTATTTTATTAGGCACCATTACACCAGATCGTGGCTCATCTCTTTGTGTACTGCAGAAGTCAGATTTTCTCAGTTTATTTATCATAAATGTCACATAAACGCTGCATCATCCTAATGAAGCACTCGTGCATTCGATCTCCGGTTATAATATGATTTCCTACAACTTTGATCTTGTCCCTTCCAAACTTCTTCTAAACTTAGATATGTATAGAGTTGAACTTTGTTTTACAGCTTCACCACTGTGTGACCTCCATACCGCCTCAAAGACCGGGGACCTGTCAAGGGTGAAACTCCTATTGTCACATGGACTGACGGACATTAATTGTCAAGAGTGGATTGGTAGAACACCGGTGATGTGGGCAGACGGTGGAGGACATAGAGAAGTGGTAGAGTTACTTGTAACTAGAGGCGCAAAACTCTCACTCGTAGACAGATTCGGCATCAACATCCTTCACTCAGCTTGTCTGGGCGGAGACGTAGATGTGGTGAAGTATGTCCTCTCACAGACCATGTTGGACATCAATGGTACAGTACAGTGCGGGAGAACAGCTGTGATGCTGGCAGCAGAGAACGGTCACGAAGACGTGGTGGAGTTGCTTGTGGACAAAGAAGCTGATGTGTCACTCGTAGATAAAACAGGTGACAACGTCCTTCACTGCGCCTGTCGAGGAGGACATGCAGAGGTTGTGAAGTATCTCCTCTTTCAGGACATGCTGGGCATCAACAGTCTAGGACATGGCAAGATGACACCAGTAATGCTAGGAGCAGGAAGGGGACATAAAGAAGTGGTGGAATTACTCGTAAAACATGCAGCTGATCTGTCACTCAACTCAATATTGGGAAACATCCTTCACCATGCATGCTATCACGGACAATTTGATGTAGTGAAATATGCTCTCTCACTGAACACGGTGGACATAAACAGCACGGAATGGAAGAAGAGGACACCAGTGATGATAGCAGCAGAACGGGGACATAAAGAAGTGGTGGAATTACTTGTAAATCATGGAGCTGAAATGTCACTCAGTTAAAAAGTCGTGAACATCCTCCAAAAAGCCTGCTACGGCGGACAATGGGATGTAGTGGAATTTGTCCTCTCACTGAACTTGGTGGACATAAAAAGCACGGGATGGAAGAAGAGGACACCAGTGAGGATGGTAAGAGAAAAGGGTCACCAGGAAATAGTGGAACTACTCGTAAAAAATAAGGCTAATCTGTTACTAAGTGATAAACATGGAGACAACACCCGTCACTGTGCCTGTAATGGGGGACACTTTGATGTGGTGAAATATGTCCTCTCTCTGAACTCGGAGGACATAAACAGCTCGGGAAGGGAGGGGAGGACACCAGTGATGATAGCAGCAGAAAAAGGTCATAAGGAAGTGGTGGAACTACTCGTAAGACATGGAGCGAATCTGTTACTAAGTGATAAACATGGGGACAACACCCTTCACCGTACCTGTAATGGGGGACATTTTGATGTCGTGAAATATGTCCTCTGTCTGAACTCGGTGGACATAAACAGCACGGGATGGAAGAAGAGGACACCAGTGATGATAGCAGCAGATTACGGACATAAAGAAGTGGTGGAACTGATGGTAAAGAATGAAGCTAATTTCTCACTCAGAGATGAAGACGGTAAAAGCATTCTTGACTTTGCCCGTCAGGGAGGATATTTGGAGGTGGTGCAATATGTCATGACACTGTTAAACCACTAACGCTGAGAGACAAAGAGTCAGCAGCCAAAGAAATGAGTCGACAAAGACGAGCAACGACACTGTTGGACATCCTTGCGTCACACGGTGTTTACATCTAACACGTGCATTGTTTGTGAATGGTTACATTATGTACAAAGAACATATAGCGTCAGGGTATAAGACCTACAGTAGCGGTAAAGGAAACTGTAGAACTAGCAGTAGTAGTAGTAGCAGTAGTAATAGTAGTAGTAGTAGTAGTAGTAGTAGTAGTAGTGGTAGCAGTAGTAGTAGTAGTAGTAGCAGCAGCAGCAGCAGTAGCCCTAGTAGTAGCAGTAGAAGTAGTAGTAGTAGCAGCAGCAGTAGTAGTAGTAGCAGTAGAAGCAGTTGTAGTAGTAGTAGCAGTAGTAGTTTTAGTAGTAGTAGTAACAGTAGAAGTAGTAGTAGAAGTAGTAGTAGTAGTAATTTTTTCCTCCTCCTGCACACACTTTAAAAAGTTTTTAGCCGCGTCAGGACCCCTGTACACTACGGGAGCTTTCGTTTCCCCATCACATCGGACGACCATCTCCAAACCCACAGGTCTCATGCTCTTGTGTTTTCTGTGTGAAGCTCTCACCTGTGGGTAGAGCATTGGGAGTACCCCCAATATCAACAGGTTTGACCAAGGCTTCAAAGTCGGCGTAGATGACATAAGGCACAGACATTTGGTTCTTGTGGTTGTCGAATTTTAGGATATTGTCACCTTCCTTAGGCATGTCGACTCGTATGGCCGTCTGCCCCATGCTTGGCAATCCTCCCGGTGGGATTCTTATAAATCAGATCGTGTGAAGCCATGTAGGTATCTTATGCAAAAATGTTTTTTCCCATCGTATTTCGATTGGTCGTGCAATAGCCTGCTGAGATGTTTTATCCACGTGTAGTGATACTTTTTACCTCGCTGGGTCATGAATATATTGATCACGCAGCGACCCAACAGTTGGGGCCCCCCAATGGACTGACCCTGTGTACTATTGTTGTGTTACCTTCGTGCCCAAAGACGTTTATGGCTATATCGTTCTGTTTTTCTATTTTAGTGATCTGAGATATTGGGGGTGGGTTCATCTGTACCATCCCAGTTGAGCCCATCGTCTTGGGGATAGCTAGAAAGCCTGTTCAAATTAGTGTCAACTGGAAACAAGGCTAACCTGAGAGCTACCCTCAGGCAATCGTCTCCTCTATTCTTGACGTTGACCATGGCCTGTTTTTTCTTATAGTAGAGGGGCAAGTCTAGGTATGACCCGCCTCTGAACGGCACGTAGTAAGCTATGTCTTGATAGACATTATCGATTTTATCTACACCCCACCCGGACCCCATGTGTGTGTAGCGTTCTAGGTATTCTCGTATTTGCTGAAAACTGGTATCGATTGATGCGTCTATGGTCTCTGTATGAGTAACGACCTCCTGTCTACCTCGGAAGTAAGGCTGAACGTACTCAGTGACCCCAGTGGGGGCTCCCCCCACTCCCACCTGTTTATCGAGTGACATTTTCGCTGTGATCTGAAACTTTATACTTCCCAGATTGTTTATTTCCTGATTGACTTTATCAATGATCGGAGGCTTGATATCTGTGATGTCTATGTTCCTATTAACATGCATGCGCCAGCCTCCCAAATAGCTGCCTACAGCGAGCTCAGTGGATATGAATTGTAGGTCGATAGCTCTATTCTGCCGTAATAGTTCTACAAGCTGTGGCTTCCTCATACGTGAATAACCACCTAACCCCAAATTGCGTACCTCGGCTTTTAGTTGGTTTACTGTGGGAGGTTTTGCTACGGGGTCATGTGATAACAATGCAACTAACCCGGCTCTCCCCAGGTTGGAATAACCCGTCAACCCAAGCTCTTTTGCTTGGTGTTTTAGTTGTTTTACCGTAGGAGGGGCTTGCAGGCCTAGTAACCGCAACAAGGCTTGTTTACGCATTTTAGAATAACCAGTTACACCTCGCTGCCTCGCGATCTGCTTGAGCTCACGAATAGTAGACATAGTTGCGTACACACCTAAGTATATCAATCACTAATTGGGCCGTCGGCAAGGAAGGTAACTCCTCCAACCTTGATAAAAAAATAGTGAGACGCCCATAAAATCCTTTAGTAAATATCTAGATAGACCTTATCAATTATTCCCTCGACCAACCGGAACATGCGCGCAGCATAGTAGGGTGTTTTGTATTACTTGCAACGAGTCATCAACAAGTATATCTGTCTTCCCATGCACATCTACTCGTCCACCATCAAAGTAATTCCAAGTGTGCCCAGCCCACGGCAAATCGAACCCTACTTTCACCATGATTGTAAACGAGCACCCCTTATATAGTTCACTAAAAATCATGGGTTTGAGGACACTGATATCTATACTTTTCCCCACATCCATCTGCCAGCTTCTCAGGCAACTTTCCCAGGGCTCAATTTCCACAAACATAGTTATACCTAGGTGTGTCCTCCTCTAATAGGGGTCTATCCTAAGAAGGCGCCTACGTTCTTTTATGTAGGCCTTTCTATTCTCGTAGATGAGATGATGTCTGACTACGTTCGCCCCTTGAGCTTTGCATCGGTAGTAGTGCCCTTTCACTCCGATACCACACACAGAACACTTGTAGTTAGGGAAACAACAGTACCCCTCAGTCCTACATCTTCTACCACAGGCTTCTTTCTTCCCCATAAGTATGTATTCGCATCGGTACGGAGCAGGCCTCATCTTTGGTATACCCATATGAGTACTTAGTCTAATTGTTTTGCAACCAACGCAGTCGCTGCTATCCCCAGTGCGATAAAGACCAGTTCCCGGTCCATTTGCCCCTTGGATGGTGTGTAGTACTGAGCGAGTGTGGGTTTATGTAGTGGTCTCAGCTGTTTACCTGTTAGTAGGTAGTATTCTCTCGCTGCGTCGTTGACATCGTGGAATGTTTTAACGTCATGGCTCTCACGCCTGAGTTGTTCGTTAATGTAATCGATCCTCTGAACACGTTTTTTCGCGTTCTCGGATTGGGCTGCTTGTAATCATTCCACAGCTAGGTCGTGCCGCTTCCTCTCTGCCTGAATCTCAGCCGCGTTTGACTCTCGTGGTTTTTTTCCCCTCCTTAAATTGGCAATGCTTTGCCGTGATAATCGCCGCCGTCAGCGAGGCTAACAACATACCTTATTTGTGGTACAGCACGCAGGTGATAGAGCTCAAGGCGTGTTCAATAAAAGGGTCTTTCTCAAGGGCCTCCCCCAGGTAAAGCCGGCGTTCCTGGGGAATGGGAAGGAATTATGACGCAATACTAGTGTATATCTGGGTCATAGCCGATCCTATTGCCGACGAGTCTAGCCTCGTATCTCGCGTACAGCTTATCGATTTCTTTGGCTGACATTTTGTGAATTTTATCGGTAGTGTAGTCCCCAAAGTAATGTTTGGCTTTGCCACCAACAGCGAACGCCACCAGTCTCTCTCGCTTAACATCGTCCCCTCGCTTATCATCGTCCCCTGGCACCAACAGTTGTTCGAGCAGTTCATCACACTCCATCTTATAATGTAACAAGCAAGTTTTAGTTTTAACAATATAATACCCGGTGCAGGCGAAACACAGCAAAATGAAGGTTAAAAAAAAGTCATAGCTTAGGTTTGCTTAGCATTTGCTTAGCTTTGCTTAGCTTTGCTTAGCATTTGCTTAGCATTGCTAAGCTAAAACACCCTATAGGCCACGGGTTAGTCGGTCTTGAGCACTAACTTGGCATGTTTAGTTTCAGCGAGCTGTTTCTTCACCGGTTCCCTATCATATTTACTCATCACATCATTCTCTCTCAAACACTCCTCTAACGAATCCCTGTCCTTGCAGTAGATAAGGCCACAAACAATATCGCACAAACAATATTCACGAACAAAAATTATTAAAGAATCTACCTTTCTTTCTTCTTCTATGTAGCGTTGATGTCGTGATGTCTTCAAGCTTGTTCAAATTGTGTGGTGCGAAAAACTGCGCATGCGCGAAATGTGGCGACATCTGGTGCATGCCAAGGGGCATAATTCTAATCCAGAATGGCAACGATTCGGATCGATACCTCTTCGTTGAAATTGTAATTACTTTTCACACAGAAAATGTCAGAAATGCATTTAAATTAAAGACAGGATAATAGTTTTTACAGGATCCGATTAACTATAAAAATGTTGATTTTAAGAACACATGATACTATTTCTTACATGATCCGATAAATTATAATATATCTTAAACTTTAAAAAAAAATTAATTCACTTCAAACGCATACAAAGATCATCAAAATGTTTTGAAGAGGCAAAAAATTAAATTGATTTTATTGGAGTTATTTTGTTTTAATTAATTACTTGTATTATTACAAACACCATGTCTAAGCTCGGATATCATTTTGTGGACTTAAATTTTCTGCACTACAACAAAACAATGAGAAAAGAATTGTTTCTGGAAGATATACATAAATTATAATCAACAATCTTGAAAGTAATACTGGTCAAAACGTAAACATCATTTAAACGTATAATCAACGTAGAGGCTTAGACGTCGAAATGGATACGTTGAATCAACGTCTAACAGACGTTTTTAGACGTCTAAACCAGATCTAAACTTCATCTAGACGTCTAATAGAGGTCTTGTGCCTGCTGGGGAGGCTCTCTTGATCTTCGAAAAGGATATAGTTTTCTACCATACATTGTTATATAAATGAAATATATAAGTTTTAATACTAAATAATGCCTGAAGGCAGTCATGAGGACATACCTATGGATGATATGTGGGATGATAGTGCCCAGGAGTATGAAACCTTGTTCACTAACAACCCCTTAAGTACTGAGCTTGTACAGCCGGCCATCGACGATTATTACAAAGCAGTTGAAAATAGAGATAATGTCAAGCCGTTGGGGCGAGACTATACCAAGTTTACCATCGAGAAGAAGGGCACACTGTGATTGAGGGCTTACCCGGGGGGTTGATATCATGAAAAAGACGGCAAGCCGTATGATCTGTCAACACTCACCAGTCGCCCTGGTGGGAGCCAACTGATCCGTGATGAACTAGGCTTCATAGATTACAGTGGCACGCGGCCTAAGCTTCCCCCGAAGGTCGTCAAGGTCTGCAAGCAGCCAGGGACGAACTCAGTAATACCGGGGATATACCCCAACGTGCTAAAGAAACATCGGACAGCGTTGAAAAACTGTTGAGCTCGTACTGGGACAAGCCTTTGCCCGGTCTCGAATTTCCCCTGACAGGGAACTGTACGGTCTAGACGAAGCCTTGAAACATGTATGCGGAGAACTCGGGAACAACATGGGGAAACTGAACGAAGTCGAAGAGCACATCACTCGTGAGAAAATAAAACTCACTGACCACTGAGGACGATGATATGAAACGGCGTATTGAGGAGAGAATAAAAAACTTGGGAGACGAGAGACGGACTCGGTTGGAATCCGCTTCCTCTTACCGGGAAGCCCTCCGATCACAGATCAGTCGAGTACGGGAAACCATCGATCGAGTCCTAAATGAGGACACCAAGCTAGCTGACAGGATCCGAATCCTCTTCCGAGAGCAAGGCATCACCATCGCCAGCATTCTGACTGCATTGGGCTTCATCATATCAACCCTGGTGGTGTCATTGACAGGGCGTACCCCCACGCCTGTCGGCGGCAGTGGCACACCGCCAAGAGGTGGGGGCGTCAAAGAGTGGATAAAAAAACTTGGGGAGGCCCTAGCTAAACTGGCTTGTAAGGCCGCCGAAGCCCTGCCCGGCATCCTGGGTAGCATCATCTCATGGTTTGCTGAGCGCTCTGCCTAAAACTGCCACGTGGCTTAGCCAAAATCTGTGGGCAGCCATCGTCGCCGTGGTGGGTTTGGTGTACGTAGCGTCTAAGGAATTTTTAACCAAATAAGTCCCACCGCGATCCCACAAACCACCAGTGATGTTTTACGGCCGATTTGCTGCTGACTGGACACTGCAGGCTGGGGCTGTGGGGGTGCTGGTTGAGCCCTGGGTTTCCAGGGGTGGCGCCACTATACCCGTTTCACCGGTCATGGGTGGTGGGACGTGGGGGTTGTTAACATCTGGGTTGACGCCCAACTTTTGGTCTGCCGTGGCTATAACTATTTCGTTGTTTTTTTACTCTCAGTTGCATATCGCTTGGAACCATGTACAACCCCACGTCGAAGACGTAGTCGACTTTCAACCAGGCCTACGCCAACACGTCTTGGTAGCATTTGATGGCACTCGGGATATCAACTGGAGAATTGATAGCATCCTCAACGTTAACAACGAACTGTTTCTGAGCGGCGTAAGCAGTCCCCTTACCGAGGATGTTGGAATGCGTTTGCGTCTGTGCACCCAACAGCGCCCACATGTACATTCGAATCAAGTCGTTCAACCTGATTACACCGTCACAAGTGAACCCTCTCAACGTGTCCAACATGAACTTTTTCCAGTCATCCGCTGCCCCCTGCTCGAACCTCCAGACTCGGTTATCCTTGCTGTTGTCGAAAGCCATGTAACGGTCATCCCACTCGTTCGTTGTGAGGTGATGATACGACTTGTAACCCCATTCTTTCATCTTCTCGCTGGCATCAACGAGGGGCATGTTGTGAACGATGGGGATACCCAACCAATGGTTCGGTCCCGACAAACGCCAATCCGTCTTAGGGCGTAGTTCGGATTCGTTGCAAATACATTCCTAGGCCCGTCTATCTTACTGGTTGTTTACTGCCTTCCATGCTTTGTCCTGTGGGAGCCGGGCGCTAATCTCATTGAGGAGATTGCTGATCGTCGGTGGCGCTCGCAGACAGATAACTGACTGCTACTACAGTGTGTGTTCACTAAGCGATGAGGTCTTCAAACCATTGAGGGCCGAACTCAAGATGAACGACTGAAACGGCACAGTGGTGTTAATCAACAACGGAAGAAACCTCTTGAGGCTCAGTTGACCATTGGCGAGGACACTCGGTATGTCGCCTGAAGAGATAAAACCAACGACTACCGTCACAGGCACGAAGTTACCCGAACTAGTACCATACCGAGAGCTGTGCATTCATCTCGGTCAGGTGAGCACAACGGACAACATTCAAGGGGGTCACCCTTCCACGATACTGAGAGCCGTACCGAAACAAGCCGTATATGCTCGTCTTCACCAAGGTGAAAAGTGGGTGTTGTTACCCGATAAAGGGGACTGGTTTCTCAATATTAGGCTAGGCTCCCCCTACGTGTTCACGGATAACAAAGACAACTACCTAAACAAAGTCGTGAACAACGGAACCCTGCTCGTGGCTTACATCCCGGCTCAGAGACGTAGTGTAGTCATCAGCCCAGTCACCAGTATGGCAGCCCACATGTTATCGAGTAGACTGGGAGTGCAAGACGTGACATTGCAGTTAGTGTCTGAATTTGCTCGCATGGTCAACGTCCTGGCTATCCTACCGGAAAACGCCACTCTGATCATCAAAGTCTACCTAGGGGAACCATCGCGGGATGAGGTCGAAATCGTGAAGGGGATCAAACTCCGGTGAGGGAAGCGGCACCCCCCAAAATCACACTTGGAGACCTAGGAGGCATAGAGGGGGTCGATCAGCGTGGCGAGGCAGACACCTCGTACGTCCTACACTTAAGAGGTGGTGTGTATGTACGCGTGCCTCTGGCAGAACCCAAATGGTTGCTCAACATTACCCTCACCTCACCTTATATCTCGTTAGACCAAGATGGGAATATCTTGTGTCTTGCCTGGGGATTTCATTCCGGGGTCTGATATAATACGTCCTGAGCTAACGCATGATGAAACGAGCAACATATTAGAGGCACACGTGAAGGGGGAGTTAAGGTTTTACGGTCCCGCTCCCGTGGAGCTTATGATTGCTAGACAAGACTTCACACTCATCATAGAATTCTATCTCAACATATGCCATGTAGCCCTACCTGAAACAGTAGAACTACAATTTTTACCTGGGGTGACAATATCCTGGGATTACCTGGTCGTAGACCCCCTGGACCCTCATGGCCACAGATACGAAAGACCCCTCCACCGTTTCGTTATACAAATGGATTCCTGAAAGGATTTTAGATCCACTTTATACTCCAAGGAGGCTAGGGTGACCTCAGTGTTACCTATTAGCCTCTCACCTATTTCCCTGCACACAGATCTTAGACTTATAAGCTTCAAGTACATTCGGCGGGTATTAACTGAAGACCAATTAAAAAATATTCCATCAGATTCCATTATAGGCACACAGAATGGGGCTATACCAGTCGTAGAGGAAGTCGCGAAGACCCTGGAAACTGTTGACGGGTTCCACTTGAGGCAGTTATGCGACATAAAACACCAACTAGAACAAGACCGCGATAGGCGGGCAGCATTGTACAAGAAGTACTATAGGGCTTTCAATGTCGTGGACAGGACTGATACTGCGCTTATGGCAACCAGCATGGGGCTAGGAGCAGTAGGTGTGGGGTTGTTGACCACCATCGTAGCTGCACCCGTAGTGCTGGGCATCGAAATAACAGCTGGGGTGGCAGGGTTGGCAGGGTTGGTGGGTAAGTTTGTATCCCACAGACTGCATCGTAAAGCGTTGAAGCACGATGAGATCAGGGTTCTAGCTGAAGCAAAGCTTAACACCATAAGTGATCATATTTCTGCCGCGATCAATGACAACAAGATCTCAGAGGAGGAGTTTCGTTTGATCCTCTCTGAACTCACAAAATATAATAAAATGAAACAAGAGATTCGATCCAAATCTCGTAAAAGTACTGCTATCAGTGAAGAAAGTACATAGAACAAGGGGTGAAAAAAGCCCAGCAAGCCTTTATTACGAACACCAAAGAGATTATAACCGATTCACATTAAACTGTTTCATCGAGGTCAACGTGGCATAGCGGCACAGTGCGGCACAGTAGTGCCACGTGTGGGCGAGAAGTTAACTGGGGGCTCAAAAGAAGTAGATATACTGGTGCGAGATCTAAGGGCCTGACAAGAGCTTTGCAGAGGCTTTTGTTGGACTTGATCTAGGACTATCATTATATCTACTACTATAATACGTAGAATTCTGACACATTTAACAACAATGTTGATGTTTATCATATTTTCATGTCAGTACAAATAGAACCAAGTACTAACAGCATGAGCCGTAGAGAATGGCGGTAACATTATAGGGCAGCCTAAATCACATTAGCAGTAGTTACAGCAGGCAACTCAGCTCCTCTACTTACAAGTAGTTGTACCACTTCTGTATGTCCCCTTTCTGCTGCTGCCATCGCTGGGGTTCTTTTCTTCCAATCTCTACTGTCGATGTCCACAATATTCTGTGAGAGAACATACCTCACTGTCTCTACATGTCCTCCTACACTGGCCCAGTGAAGGATGTTGTCACCGTCCACATCCACAAGAGACACACCAGCTCCTTTACTTACAAGTAGCTGTACCACTTCTGTGTGTCCCTTTTCCGCTGCCACCATCACTGGCGTTCTTTTCTTCCAACCTCTACTGTCGATGTCTACAATATTCAGTGAGAGAACATACCTTACTGTCTCTACATGTCCTCCTACACTGGCCCAGTGAAGGATGTTTTCACCATACCCATCCACAAGAGACACACCAGCTCCTTTGCTTACAAGTAGCTGTACCACTTCTGTGTGTCCCTTTTCCGCTGCCACCATCACTGGCGTTCTCTTCTTCCAACCTCTACTGTCGATGTCTACAATATTCAGTGAGAGAACATACCTTACTGTCTCTACATGTCCTCCTACACTGGCCCAGTGAAGGATGTTTTCATCGTACCCATCCACAAGAGACACACCAGCTCCTTTACTTGCAAGTAGCTGTACCACTTCTGTGTGTCCCCTTTCCGCCAAAATTCCACTGCCACCATCACTGGCGTTTTCTTCTTCCAACCTCTACTGTCGATGTCTACAATATTCTGCGAGAGGACATACTTAACCATCTCCATATTGCCTTCCTGACAGGCAGAGTGAAGCATGGTTATATGATTGTAATATCTGAGTGACCCATCAGCTGTTTTACTCACGAGTAACTCCACCACATCTTTATGGCCACAATGTCTTGCCACCATGATTGGTGTCATCTTCTTTGATCCTCTACCGTCGATATCAACAGTCTTCTTGGAGAGGATGTACTTCACCACCTCCACACTTCCTCCACGACAGGCACAGTGAAGGATGTTGTCACCTGTTTTATCCACGAGTGACATGTTAGCTTCTTTGTCCACAAGCAATTCCACCACGTCTTTGTGTCTGTTCTCTGCTGCCAGCATCACAGCTGTTCTCCCGCACCGTACTTTACCATTGATGTCCAACATGTTCTGTGAGATGACATATTTCACCACCTCTACATCTCCTCCCAGACAAGCTGCGTGAAGGATGTTGATGCTGAATCTATCGACGAGTGACACGATAGCCCCATTACTCACAAGTAACTCCACCACTTCTCTATGTCCCCCACTGGCTGCCCACATCGCTGGTGTTCTACCAATCCATTCTTGACAATTAACGTCCGCCCGTTCCTGTGACAATAGAAATTTCACCCTTGACAGGTTCCCGGTCTTCGAGGCGGTATGAAGGCCACACAGTGGTGGAGCTGTAACACAAAGTTCAACTCTATACACATCTTAGAGAACAAATTGGAAGGTGCAAGGTTAAAAATGCAGGATATCATATAGTTTCAGGTTTTTTTTCATATCAGAACCTTGCTCCATGTCCCTTTGCAGCTTCCACAATGACCAGTGTTGTTCCAACCCACTCCTTACACTTACTGTCCGTCCATCCCACATAGATGAGATTTACCTCTGACAGGTCCCCGGTTTTTGAGGCACTGTGTATTTCACAGAATGATGATGCTGTAACAAAACGTATATTTGATACTGATTTGGGGCAACATTTATAGAAACTAAAATAGGAGTAAAAAAGCTCGGGTCAGTGTCCTATATGTTTTAAAGCATTTGTTTCATTGGACGAAATAACTACAGGACACGATATTTGGTTGATTGTTGACAAAGTGCCATGGTGAAAAGCTTCACTGTTTAGTCTCTGAAATCACAAACCTTTTCCTGCAAATCCTGTTACATTTTCATCGTAAAGTTCATATGAAATGCTAACTGGAATTAGTCTGTAAAAGATGTAAAACCAACAACAAGAAATCACCATCGTGTATGACATGATCTCAAACATGTCCCTGTGCCTGTGTTGAATTCACACTCAGCTGCAATCAGCTTCAGTCCGTTTCCCAAAGATGACACAGTTCCTTTTCAGGAGCTCCTTCTATTCCATGTAATGAGTGATGGCATCATAGATGTAAGCCCCAACACCCTTTGATCACATGTAATATTGTTCATGAGATGCCGTAAGACGACTCGAACATTCTTGATGGTGTAACTTGGTGTTGAGAGTCACAAAAGCTATAAGGTATTTGACATGCGCTGTCACTGAAATCTGCCAATACCCATTCATTAAGTCAAACTGAGTGATCTACACGGCTTTACTAATTCTCTCCATGCAGTCATCCATTCTTGATGTTGGGTAAGAGTCTAAACAGTAACTCCTGGGTTTGAGGCAGATATCGGATCAAACAATCGATAATTGGGTGCAAGAGCAAAATATGGTTTGGTACCTGCTTCTTTGCTGACTTAGTGGTGATATGAAGAAGGCATACGCATATATACTTTATACACTATACATCTTGTGACGTGGGACACCTACCTTCCATACAGACCTTTCCACATCCATTCTCCACACACTGGGAAGTCAGACTGCAGACCTTTGATCCACAAGGTTGTGACAGAACCTTTTCACAGCAAGAAAAATATGAGTGAGTGAGTAATCTAACAATGCAGCAGTATTTACAACTTTACACGGAGTATTAACCAAGAGCAGCTCATGCGAGGCCACCTCGATGGGGATTATGGGAACTTTCAGAATGGTATGGTATTTCATCATTGGGATTTACAAGGCACTTGAGCTGTTTGTGGTTGCACACAATACTATCCGATATTTAAGACTGGAACCAACGGGCTGGCTTAAACTGGTTCATGACACAAAGGGCGAATGTATTTACAACTTTTCTGATAAAACAATATTACCAAATATACGAAACAATTTACAATTCATGATAAGATGTCAGCCAGCATGGGAAAATAGATTTTTCAGACCTACTGCTTAATAATGTCAATCCCTGGCTATTGGAAAGTTCGCGCTCTGATTCAATTCAAGAAATACTAGGAATGTGAAAGCCGTATGAATGTTTTATCATTTGTTTTATAGTATTTCTTCCATGTGGGAAGATCAAAGGACGACCATCTAATATTTGACGCGGAAATTCTCAATTACTTTGATAGGATTTCCATCAGAAAATAGTTCAGAGTCCTTGGAAGGTTTGTGTTAACGACAAAGATAAATACAATTTCATTTCAATTTCGAAAACATTAAGCCATTTTCGTTGACCTATTTCTGAACTTTGTTAAAACATAGTTATATGTGGTTGTCCTCGTACCACCTTCACATGGGGTACTACGACATGAAGTGCTGAAATCATTTACTACAATTGACACATTAATACAATTGTTTGAAACGTCAGTGACCACGATTAATGTTAAAGCTAAAAGGTGTGATGCCCTGATCCTGATAGAAACATTGAGACCAATGGTTTGTTGTGTAAAAACTAGGATATAAATATGTGTTATCTGCCTCCCCGTTGAAATCCATGCAACTCTTTTAAACCTGATTTACTATGGGAAAGTGACACACGCCTTCGCAGGTGGTTACTGTTCCCAACGTGTAAGACACTGATTCTTGATCATGCCCGTGGTTTTGTACACACATTCAGGTGGAAGGCTACTAGGGACTTCTGTGTAATGTACAGGGTGGTAATATTTCGCATGAGCATCGATCTGCGCAATTGGGAACCGATGACATGTGTCAACCAAGTCAGTGAACCTGACCACCGGATCCTGTTAGTCGCCTCATACGACAAGCATGGGTTACTGAAGGCCAATATTCTAACCCGGACCTTCACTGGTCTTCTCACTATGTTTTCCCAAGGTATATCCCGTTGTAAATCAGAGAATTCCTCCTAGAATTTAATTACCTAATTACCGCTATGGAGATGATCCGTGTCGATGTTATTTTGTTATCGTGAAAAGAACTAATCTTTCTGAATCATCATCGAAGACCTTCGAATCTTGCAACATGACACATTTCCACCAATTTCATGCAATGGTTGTGTGCATGTGCCGACACATGTATTTATAGGTTACACATATGCCATCACTCTGTTATATACAGGTTGTCTATTTTTCAATTGGTATCACTCTATTATTCGAAGTGTCTACAAAACAAGCGGAATAAGTTTGGTTTGAAAGCCAACGCTATGGAAACTGTGCTTGTCTGAAATATAATCAAAGTTAAGGTATTACACTGTGAAGTATTTTCTCTGAAACTGACAAATCCAATTGGTTATAATAATAATGATAATAAGTGTTCTTGTATAGCGCACAAATCAAACTGCAAGGCAATTTCTCTAGGCGCTAAAAGATAGAGTGATCTGAAAAAAGGATTAAAGTTCATAAGCTTGTTTAAAAAGGAAAGTTTTCAGTTGGGACTGGAAAGATTCCACGGACGCGGCTTGTCAGATGTGAAGAGGCAGTGAGTTCCAGAAAAGGGGAGCTGTGTAAGAGAACTGTCTATGTCCATATGACTTTAATCTGACCTTGGGGACATTCAACTGACAATTAGAACTTGATCTTAAAAGCCGTGGTGGGACATATTCACTGAGGAGATCTTTCAGATAGATTGGAGCTTTGTCATGGAGGCACTTGAAAGCGAGAGTGAGGATTTTATAATCTATTCTCTGTTTCGTGGGCAGCCAATGTAAGCGTATCAGCATTGGTGTAATGTGACTGCGCTTGTTGACTCGGCAAATCATTCGCGCGCCGCAGAGTTCTGAATCCTCCGGAGCTTGGACAATAGATCTTGGCGGATATTTACAAGAAGACTGCAGCAATAATCCAAACGTGAGAGAACAAGTGAACGAACTAGGTGGTGAGCTGCATCAAATGTCAGAATATCACGAATGGAAGCAATATTTCTGAGATGAAAATAGCATGACTTACAAACAGAGTTTACGTGTGTTTCCATGGATAAATTTGAGTCTAGAAAAACACCAAGGTCTTTCACGGAATCACTGAAAGGAACTTTCTCATTACCCACTACCAACGAAGACACATCCACCTTAGCAGTGCTACTGGGTGATCCACACAGCAAAACCTCGGTCTTACTGTCATTTAATCTCAGCTTCCTTTGTATCATCCATGCTTTGGAGTCAAGGATACAGTCTTCGATTATAGACATATCGGCTGGAAGTGAATCCGGTTTAGTGGAACGCAACAGCTGGGTGTCATCAGCATATGACTCGTACATCACAACATGATGCCGAATGATATTGCCGAGATTCTTCATATAGAGTGAAAAGAGAATGGGCCCAAGAACGGAACCTTGTGGCACTCCGTATGTAAGCTGATGCGTACACGATTTCACGTCTTGAATGACCACAGATTGTGTCCTATTATTGAGGTATGAGACAAACCATCCAAGAGCTGTGCCATGAATACCAAATTCTGTTTTCAGACACTCAGTTAGTTGAACATGGTCAATGGTATCAAAAGCCGCTGATAAATCAAGCAGCGTTAGAACTGTAACATAGCCCGCATCAGCTGCAGCAAGAAGTCTCTCCATCACATGCAGAAGTACGGTCTCTGTGGAATGATCGGAGCGATATGCAGACTGATGCACGTCATAGAGATCATTCAAGGTCAAGTGATCAACAAGGCGTACCTTGATTGCCTTCTCAAGCAATTTTGATATGAAGGATAAATTAGAGACAGGCCTATAGTTCGATAGTGTGTCAGCGTCTAAGCCAGGCTTTTTTCAGGAGTGGCTTAACAACAGCGACCTTCAGACACTTGGGGACACATCCGGAAGATAAACTGCTGTTTATTATCCGTGTGATCACTGGAAGCAAAACATTGCATATATATTCTCACAGTGAGTGAGTAATAATTTCAAATCACATCGGCCATATCGTGACTATGTAAGCTATGTATTTTTTAAAAACTTTGTATCTGTCTGGTTTACAATATGTCTCCGCCTGTTGTTCAATCAGCATCTCTCTGTTATAAGAAATGTCCTGAAAAAACGAAGCGGAACAAGTTACACATACACGAAGCACATTAAGACATATACACACAACGACATACACATGACATAGATAGCTTACACTGGGATGACTCTCAGGACGGACACTGGATCCGCGCGTCTCAACAGTGGTGCTGGATGCATCACTTGGCCATCGGCAGGATGCTAATATGAAGGAATCTTGGACACATTCAGTCCGGCACAACTTTACGTCAACATTTCCAAGAACGACAGATCTGCTTTTCATCTTCTCTGTCAACTGAAGTCCACATTCCTTTGTGCTGCATGTGGAAATCCCAATTATGAAGTAAACAGCTGATGTTAAAGCAGCCTGCAGACTGTTGCTTGGAGAAACAGGCAACATCGAGAATTGTTCACAGATGACGACAGAATCCGAATCTGATTAAAGGACTACCACAGGCTGCAACACAAGGGGGGCCATTACTTCCAGGATGACTATTGATTTTAAGGGGGCGTTTTTGGAACATTAAGACTCATTGTCAGAAGGGTTGTTGCGAGTCGCCGATATACCTAAATTTGTGGCTATATAACCACCGGTATACGTCCCCAATTCGTCACACACAGTACAGTTATCCCAATTCTTATTCAACTCGTTTCACGCTGTTTTTTCGTGAAAGAAATTCATTATTTAAACCAGGTCAAAGTTCCTCTAGGTCAAAGGTTAATCATATCACTCCTTGAACTTACACCATCGCCAGAAAAAGTAGTCCCTTTTCAAACTACACACGTTTAGTACGTGCACACAGACTAAATCTGACAATGATGAATTGATCATAGTATTATAGATAAAATGGACGGAATTATAATGAAACCGCTTTCAAGTTACAGAAATGAGTGGCCCGCTGATTCCTCAACTACGGGCCATTATCAGTTCTGTTGCCAAATGGAGCCATAGCAGGTGACGTCACGCTCCATAATGACGTCATAAACCTTGTTTCATGATCTAACAGTGTTGGGTCAACAGCCCATTGCGAGGAAGTTGTTTGAACTGTTTTGTCTTTTTTGTAACACAAATTCCACCAATTTTGCTGGATAGGGGAGTCCTGCGAAACAGCGTTACCCCAATAGTGTAGGGATACATTCAAAGGTTTCGGTGAATCGGTTTTCAAATTGCGACCGTATATGCTGCTTATACGGTCGGAAATTTATAGCATTGACCAATCAGAGCTCGTGTTACATTCTAAGTTGAATTAGAATTAGTTATTGCTCCACACCCGTTTCATCTCCTACAGTCGTTAATTCACGTCCAGTTCTGAATGCATCCCTTGTTAACACTTTGAAAGAAGAAAGACGAATGCACGGAATTCAGACAAATGACGTGAAACTTATTGAATCAGTTCTGGCAGGCTCGTTGGACACTGTACAGGCATATTTCTGTTTCGTGTGCAAAACAGCGCTTTATTTTTGAGCAACTTATAGACTAAACCAAGTCTGGTGCTTTAGACTATATCAAGTCTGGTGCTTTATTCCTTGCGCAATCTATATAAAGGACCACTGGACGACGCATCAACACACACAGTTACCAGAAGACAGAACGGTAAACAGTGGACAAAGGGGATGCCTGATCTACTTGAAATCACTTTAGCTGATCTGATGTCTTTGTGATAATACTCTAAATTCAACTTCCTCCTCTCTAAATCATCCATACTGAGGATCACTGAAAATGTCGTCTGCTAGCAAGTAAACAAATGGGGATAACTCTTCCCAAACTAATGGAAAAGGATTAACGGAGCTGTCTCTCTTGAATGAAACCAAGCACTTGATAGCTGGTCAGAGTTGTTTATACTAGAAATCCAATTAAACATATTCCTAAAATTCTCAATAATTTCTAGTCATGATATATTAAAACGGGTTATACATCACCAGCAACTGAAAGTTGATCACCATACTGTAATTTTACAGTACTTTAACCCCCTTTTGAGGATACAACCACTAACAATCTGGGTTACTATTTTATACTTCCATTCATATATATCTATTTACAAATCATCTAACAATTCTAATTCTTTTAAAAATGCCATAATTAAATGAGAACTTATATTTTTAAAAGGATCCTTCATAGTTGTGAAGGAATATTCAACACAGTCAAGCAAGAGATGCCTGACCGTGGCTCTCTCATCACAAGGGATACAAAACGGAGGATCCTCGCCCTTCAATAGGTACTCATGAGTATATCTGGTGTGGCCAATACGACAACGTCGTATGATGACCTCTTCAAATCTGGACTGACAACCCAAGTAAGTGTAACCAATATCGGGTTTTATTTCATGTAATGTATTAATACCTACTTGGGTGTCCCACTTCTTCTGCATCAGATCACGGGTGTAGGGTTCTAATGCTAGCTTTGTAATCAGAGTCTAGAATAAGAAGTGGGGTCACATATTTGTTCAGTGCTGCATTGGTAGCAAGATCAGCCATTGCGTTCCCAGAAATGCCAACGTGGCTGGGTAAACAACAGAGGACGAGGTCGCATTGGCCAGTAGGAAGATCATCATATAATTCAACGATTTCAATTAAATATGGATGTTTGCAAGAAAGATTTTTAATGGCCTGAAGGCAAGAGAGAGAGTCTGAAATATGGTATATTGTTTATATTTAGGATGTTGTTTAATATATTTAAGAACGCATTAGTTTCTGCTGTGAAAATAGAACTGTTGTTTGGTAATCGAGAAGATATTCTTCTGGATCCAATGACAGTGGCACATGCAACCGCGCCACCACCCTTGGACCCATCTGTAAATAAGGATTTGTACTTTTTCATTGATTAAATTCTTGTCAGTATTGTTATTCATTAGTTTCGGACTTTTTTAATGTTGTCAGTGTTAGGTCAACTTGTGGCCTCACCAATTGTCAAGGAGGAGAAGAAAGCAGACGGGAAGGAGCTATACATTCTAGCTCAATGCCAGCAGAAGAAGCGAAAAGTTTCACTCTTATACCAAGAGGCGGAACAAGAGAAGACTTCTTGCTATACAGATCCTCATAGAGGCTATTAAAGACGGATTATATGCAGGGTTTGACTCGTTGGAATATGTTTGTGTTATATACCGTGAAGTTGATTTTATACGGCGTTGTGTAAGAGATGGTTCATGAGCCTCAACGTAGAGGCTGTCAACAGGAGAAGTTCTTAAAGAGCCAAGACAAAGTCTCAGGCCTTGGTGGTGGACAGAATCTAAAAGTTGTAGGTTGCATTTGCAGGCTCCACCATATACGATGGAGCCATAATCAAGTTTTTAACATACCAATGATCGATGAAGTTGTAGGAGGGTAGCTTGATCCCCTCACCACTTAGAATTGGAAACGACTTTCAACAAGTCAGGTGCCTTGACGTTTTTAGTTGTAAGGGATCTAATATGTGGCAGAAATGTTAAATGGGAGTCGAAAACAAAACCCAGGAACTTCGCCTCCTCAACAACTGTGATGGGAGTGAGGTCTAGAAACAGTTCTGGGTCTTTATGCGGTTTATATTTTCTACAACAAATGTAGACAGTTAGTTTTGGATTAAGAAAATTTATAGCCGTTTTCAAGACACCATTTATCTATTTTGTTTAAGCACAATGGTAGTTGTCGTTCAATAGTATGCATTTTTTTACCGTGACAAGCAATATTATGATCATCCAGAAAAAAATGATCCATCAATTGAATCATTCAAAACCGTGGATCAACTGCTGATCTTGATACTAAATAGTGTGACAGACAAAATGCTGCCTTGTGGGACACCCTGATCCTGGTTATAATTTCCAGACAGGGTCGAACCAACACGGACTTCAAATTGTCTGTCATTTAAAAAGTTGGATATAAATTGAGCCAAACGACCCGTAATCCAAAATTATGTAAATCTTATAAAATTCCATGTTTCCACGTAAAACATCGGAAATGATCGACACTTAGTGTTGTATATTCATTATGTCATTTTCAACAAAACATTCTAAAAGCACTAAATGATCAATTGTAATTCTGCTTTCACGCAAACCACATTGTTCGTCAGTTGTTACGTTATTGGTCCATTGTTGTAGACATTACGCTTTTGATGTACATGAGGTTCAACCAGCAAGTGCCTTTTGTGCGTCATAGGACTGTTGCACAAAACGTATTTGAAAAAAGGTTATTTTCATTTTTGAAAGAGTATTATAGTGGACATAAAATCAGCGAAGGTTATTTTCAAATTTGACAATGGCAGAAATGGTGCCAGATGCTTTTTCTCAAATTGCGTAATATGCTCACCTGTTTATTTTAGGTGCACAATTGGCTTGGCCGTGTTTGTATGTATGGTGAGTGCCCCTAACAGTGCAGAAACCTGCCAGAGAACACCTCGTGTCATCACCGTTTGTCACTAATGGTGGTTCATAAACACATGCTCAAAACAAGGTTGTATGATACAATCGAGTTGTACATGTCGGATGAGTACTTAAATCCTCTTAAACAAGTACATTCTTAACAACTGTATATATAGTGAATGGCACTATATGTACTTTAAAAGACAGTGCCACAACAGCTATCCATGTTTACACAGCATCTGTCATGACACACTCGTTACCCAGTGTGTTTTTTTCTTGTCCATTCTGTGCATTGTAAATGGTTGCTGTTGTTGTGTCGGGTATCAAAACACTCTCAGTGCGTGCCACCTTGGTGAAGCTGATACGTTGACTTCTTACACAGGGAGTTTGAGTGTTGCTGTTGATGTCAAATATGTCTAGTACTAAACCAGTTAAGGGTGGAACGAGATGCGTGAGTGTCAGTGTTTGCTAATTGGACGAGGACATTGTAGCTAAATATAGAAACAAACAACAAACAAACAAACACTCGCGCATTACGTTCGGTGAAACTGTGGTGTTTCGACATTCTAGTTATTGCATAAACTGACTCGCAAAAGAAACGTTGCATTTTAAAAACAAATGCAAAATTTTGTTCTTACAAGGCAGTGTTTTTATTACGACTGTACCGTTTTGTAAACATGTTTTTCAGTCCAGATTGACAGTTATTACCAATATCAGTGTACTCTCTAATGAAAACGCACCAAATAAGGCACATCTGGTAAAAGGTTCCGAATGACATTCGTGAAAATAAAAAATGTCACGTGCATATATCGTGACAACCCTACCAATGAAAGCGTGTCCCAAACCCGCCTGAAATCATTTTTTTGACACAATCGCCATGGCACGCATTAGGAGAGATCAGAGGATCCAGGTAACTAAATTAGTGAGTTAGTCAGTTATTGCACCCATATCGTGAATAAAACAGACCGATACTTAAATAATTTATAATGTTATATTATAAAACCAGTTTCCAGAGGACATTAAATCAACTAGAATACCACCCATATTTAAAACAAGCATGTGACATGAAACTATTTACTTTTCAGGGTATTACAATATCAGAATCGGGCTATAGATCACCATGGTATACGGTACCTAACTTAAGAGCTGTCCTATACTTTCAAATTGTTTTTCTAGGTTAGGGTGAGATTCATTTTAGCACTGAAATCAATCAGTGAAGGTCAAGTTATCAACAGAGATTAAATGTATTTCTCCATGTTTTTGACTAGACACCGAATTTCTGCTTCACTTCTCTGCGATCTTCCACATAAGGATGACCGGTTTGTTCTTTGAAACCCCTGTCTGTGTTTAAATGACGTTTGTTTTTCATAATCAAGCGCGGCCATATCCGCGAGGGTTGTGACCAATATTGGGAGTAAGAACTAAACTGGGACGTTATGATAACATTTGCTTTATCCGAACAGACATTTTCAGATTGCATGTTTGATTGGTAGCACCACTGTAAACATATGTGAAATAGACAGACATACTCTATAAGACACTGCCTTTTACAAATAGATATGACAGTTGGATGTGTGATCCTCCAACTAATCTTGTTTACGAACGCCATGCAGACATCGTCTACAGCAGTCGTATACTATCCTAAAGTTTATTGTAAAGCCTGCTTAGATATAAGGAATGAATTATTTGATAACTACTAGAAATATTTGAAACATATTTTATCGCAACACAGTGATGTCTTCAACAAATATAAATGTTATAAATATTTTTATGTTTATGTGGTTAAGTTAGTACTTACAATCAATAACCGGAGGGCGTTGTACCTCTGTGCGTTGTACGTTGTGCGTTGTAAGCGATATCACGGGTAACCGACCGGTGGTAAAAGTAAGTTGTTCTGTGCAGTTACTCAGCGCGATACAAAAAATGCAATATATTATTGACGACGCTAGACTCGTACCATGGCAACGAGATGCCAGAAAGTCATATTACAAACACGATTCCAATGATATTCTATTGAGAGTGAGTGAGTGAGTTCATATTTAACGTCACAACGGCAATATCTCAGCCATGTCGTGACGAAAACAATTTATACAATAAAAAGTGAAATGAGAACATTTGACATTGAAATGTAATATATGTACGTAAGAAAACTTGTCGACGAAGGACAGTAAAACAACTAGAATATCGCAATTACAATTTAACTAGTGTGGAAAGTTAAAACTGATAGCACTATTTGGACAATATAAATACAGGCTATAGATCGCCAACACCAGAAGGTAGATCACCATACCAGGGACCATGGGGACTTACAGTACCTTTACTACCTGCATGGACCCAAGTTGGATTTGCACCATCCCTTCAGCTGCTGGCGATTGTAAGAAATGTTAGCCAAAATTGAAAATGACAAGAATAATACGTTTAAAAGGCCTGGCAAGTTTAAAGTGGGTTTGAAAAGTTTGGGACTTACGTACCCTCTCAGGAGGACAATAATTTTATTCTATTGAGAACAATCAATGAAGAAACATCTCATACCTGTTGTTGATAGGTTACACATCATAAATATTCAGACCAGCAGGTCAAGAAAAGGCGAAAATTGAACTGACGCGTAATGGATATGATATGGGATAGTTAGACTCTTCCTTTGTGAGATGAGATGTCCTCCTTTTTTACCAATGTAGCAGGATGCAAATATTGTCAACATTGATTTATGCGTTTAAAAATGTGTCAACTATTATTTACGTACGGTACCAACACCTGAATCTTAAATGACACATACCCACAACCCTGCACACAGGCCAGACACATACCCACCAACATGCACACAAAACAGACACATACCCACAGCCATGCACACAGGCCAGACACATACCCACCACCATGCACACAGGTCAGACACATGCCTACAGCCATGCACACAAACAGACACATACCCACCACAATGCACACAGGCCTGACACATACCCAGCACCATGCACACAGGCCAGAAACATACCCAACACCATGCACACAGGCCATACGCATACCCACCACCCTGCACACAGGCCAGACACATACCCACCACCATGCACACATGTCTGACACATACCTATCACCATGCACACAGGCCTGACACATACCCACCACCGTGCACACAGGCCAGCCACATACCCACAGCCATGCACACAGGCCAGACACATACTCACCACCACGTACACAGGTGAGACACATACCCACCACCATGCACACAAACAGACACATACCCACCACCATGCACACAGGCCAGACAAATACCCACCACCATGCACACAGGTCAGACACATACCCACAGCCATGCACACAAACAGACACATACCCACAACCATGCACACAGGCCAGACACATACCCAACACCATCATGCACACAGGCCAGACACATACCCACCACCATGCACACAGGCCAGAAACATATCCACCACCCTGCACACAGGCCTGATACATACCCACCACCATGCACGCAGACCTGACACATACCCACAGCCATGCACACAAACAGTCACATACCCACCACCACGCACACAGGCCAGACACATACCCAACACCATGTACATAGGCCAGCCACATACCCACCATCATGCACACAGGCCAGACACACACACACACCACCATGCACACAGGCCAGACACACACCCAACACCATGTACACAGGCCAGACACATACCCACCACCATGTACACAGGACAGACACATACCAACCACCCTGCACACAGGCTCTGACATATACCCACCATCATGCACACAGGCCAGACACATACCCACCATCATGCACACAGGCCAGCCACATACCCACCATCATGCACACAGGCCAGACACACACACACACCACCATGCACACAGGCCAACCACACACACATCATCATGCACACAGACCAGACACATACCCACCACCATGCACACAGGTCTGACACATACCCACCATCATGCACACAGGCCAGACACATATCCACCATCATGCATACAGACCAGCCACATATCCACCATCATGTACACAGGCCAGACACACACACCACCACCATGCACACAGGCCAGACACATACCCACCATCATGCACACAGGCCAGACATACCCACCATCATGTACACAGACCAGACACACACACACCACCATGCACACAGGCCAGCCACATACACACCATCATGCACACAGGTCAAACACACACACACCACCATGCACACAGGCCAGACACATACCCACCATCATGCACACAGGCCAACCACATACCCACCATCATCCACACAGGCCTGACACACACACCACCATGCACACAGGCCAGCCACATACCCAACACCATGCACACAGGCCAGACACACACACACCACCATGCACACAGGCCAGCCACATACCCACCACCATGCACACAGGCCAGACACATACCCAACACCATGCACACAGGCCAGACACATACCCACCACCCTGCACACAGGCCTGACACATACCCACCAACATGCACACAAACAGTCACATACCCACCACCATGCACACAGGCCAGCCACATACCCAACAACATGCACACAGGCCAGACACATACCAAACACCATGCACACCTTCCAGAAACATACCCACCACCCTGCACACAGACCTGACACATACCCACAGCCATGCACAGAAACAGACACATACCCACCACCATGCACACAGGCCAGACACATACCCACCATCATGCACACAGGCCAGACACATACAAACAGCCATGCGCACAAACAGACACATACCCACCACCATGAACACAGGCCAGACAAATACCCACCACCATACACACAGGTCAGACACATACCCACCACCACGTACACAGGCCAGACACATACCCAACACCACGCACACAAACCAGACACATACCCAACATCATGCACACAGGCCAGACACATACCCAACACCATGCACACAGGCGAGACACATACCTAACACCATGCACACAAAACAGACACATACCCAGCACCATACACACAGGCCAGACCCATACCCATCACCATGCACACAGGTCAGACACATACCCACCAACATGCACACAGGCCAGACACATACCCACCACCATGCACACAGGCCAGACACATACCCATAATCATGCACACAGGCCAACCAAATACCCACTACCATGCACACAGGCCAGCCACATACCCACCATCATGCACACAGACCATACACACACTCACCACCATGCATACAGGCCAGACACATACCCACCATCATGCACACAGGCCAGCCAACTACACACTACCATGCACACAAGCCAACCACATACCCACCATCATGCACACAGGCGAGACACACACACACCACAATGCACACAGGCCACACACATACCCACCACCATGCACACAGGCCAGACACATACCCAACACCATGCATACAGGCCAGACACATACCCACCACCCTGCACACAGGCCTGATACATACCCACCAACATGCACACAGGCCAGACACATACCCACCATCATGCACACAGGCCAGACACACACACACCATCATGCACACAGGCCAGACACATACCCACCATCATGCACACAGGCCAGACACACACACACCACCACGCACACAGGCCAGCCACACACACACCACCGTGCACACAGGCCAGCCACATACCCACCATCATGCACACAGGCCAGCCACATACCCACCATCATGCACACAGGCCAGCCACACACACACCACCGTGCACAGAGGCTAGCCACATACCCACCATCATGCACACAGCTCAGACACATACCCACCATCATGCACACAGGCCAGCCAAACACACACCACCGTGCACACAGGCCAGCCACATACCCACCATCATGCACACAGTCCAGACACATACCCACCATCATGCACACAGGCCAGACACACACACACCACCATGCACACAGGCCAACCACATGCCCACCATCATGCACACAGGTCAGCGACATACACACACCACCATGCACACAGGCCAGCCAGATACCCACCACCATGCACACAGGTCAGACACATGCCTACAGCCATGCACACAAACAGACACATACCCAACACAATGCACACAGGCCTGACACATACCCAGCACCATGCACACAGGCCAGACACATACCCAACACCATGCACACAGGCCATACACATACCCACCACCCTGCACACAGGCCTGACACATACCCACCACCATGCACACATGTCTGACACATACCTATCACCATGCACACAGGCCTGACACATACCCACCACCGTGCACACAGGCCAGCCACATACCCACAGCCATGCACACAGGCCAGACACATACTCACCACCATGTACACAGGTGAGACACATACCCACCACCATGCACACAAACAGACACATACCCACCACCATGCACACAGGCCAGACAAATACCCACCACCATGCACACAGGTCAGACACATACCCACAGCCATGCACACAAACAGACACATACCCACAACCATGCACACAGGCCAGACACATACCCAACACCATCATGCACACAGGCCAGACACATACCCACCACCATGCACACAGGCCAGAAACATATCCACCACCCTGCACACAGGCCTGATACATACCCACCACCATGCACGCAGACCTGACACATACCCACAGCCATGCACACAAACAGTCACATACCCACCACCACGCACACAGGCCAGACACATACCCAACACCATGTACATAGGCCAGCCACATACCCACCATCATGCACACAGGCCAGACACACACACACCACCATGCACACAGGCCAGACACACACCCAACACCATGTACACAGGCCAGACACATACCCACCACCATGTACACAGGACAGACACATACCAACCACCCTGCACACAGGCCTGACATATACCCACCATCATGCACACAGGCCAGACACATACCCACCATCATGCACACAGGCCAGCCACATACCCACCATCATGCACACAGGCCAGACACACACACACACCACCATGCACACAGGCCAACCACACACACATCATCATGCACACAGACCAGACACATACCCACCACCATGCACACAGGTCTGACACATACCCACCATCATGCACACAGGCCAGCCACATATCCACCATCATGCATACAGACCAGCCACATATCCACCATCATGTACACAGGCCAGACACACACACCACCACCATGCACACAGGCCAGACACATACCCACCATCATGCACACAGGCCAGACACATACCCACCATCATGTACACAGACCAGACACACACACACCACCATGCACACAGGCCAGCCACATACACACCATCATGCACACAGGTCAAACACACACACACCACCATGCACACAGGCCAGACACATACCCACCATCATGCACACAGGCCAACCACATACCCACCATCATCCACACAGGCCTGACACACACACCACCATGCACACAGGCCAGCCACATACCCAACACCATGCACACAGGCCAGACACACACACACCACCATGCACACAGTCCAGACACATACCCACCACCATGCACACAGGCCTGATACATACCCACCAACATGCACACAGGCCAGACACATACCCACCATCATGCACACAGGCCAGACACACACACACCATCATGCACACAGGCCAGACACATACCCACCATCATGCACACAGGCCAGACACACACACACCACCATGCACACAGGCCAGCCACACACACACCACCGTGCACACAGGCCAGCCACATACCCACCATCATGCACACTGGCCAGCCACATACCCACCATCATGCACACAGGCCAGCCACACACACACCACCGTGCACAGAGGCTAGCCACATACCCACCATCATGCACACAGCTCAGACACATACCCACCATCATGCACACAGGCCAGCCAAACACACACCACCGTGCACACAGGCCAGCCACATACCCACCATCATGCACACAGTCCAGACACATACCCACCATCATGCACACAGGCCAGACACACACACACCACCATGCACACAGGCCAACCACATGCCCACCATCATGCACACAGGTCAGCGACATACACACACCACCATGCACACAGGCCAGCCAGATACCCACCATCATGCACACAGGCCAACCACATAACCACAACCATGCACACAGGCCAGAGACACACACACCACCATGCACACAGGCAAGCCACATACCCACCACCATGCACACAGGCCAGACACACACACACACCACCATGCACACAGGCCAGCCACATACCCACCATCATGTACACAGGCCAGCGACATACCCACCATCATGCACACATGCCAGACACATACCCACCATCATGCACACAGGTCAGCCACATACCCACCATCATGCACACATGCCAGACACATACCCACCATCATGCACTCAGGCCAGACACATACCCACCACCATTCACACAGGCCAGACACATACCCAACACCATGTACACAGGCCAGACACATACCAACCACCCTGCACAAAGGCCAGACACATACCCACCATCATGCACACAGGCCAGCCACATAACCACCATCAGGTACAGAGGCCAGCCACATACCCACCATCATGCACACAGGCCAGACACATACCCACCATCATGCACAAAGGCCTGACACATACCCACCATCATGCACACAGGCCAGACACACACACACCACCATGCACATAGGCCAGACACATACCCACCATCATGCACACAGGCCAGACACACACACACCACCATGCACACAGGCCAGCCACATACCCACAACCATGCACACCGGCCAACCACATACCCACCATCATGCACACAGGCCAGACACACACACACCACCATGCACACAGGTCAGCCACATACTCACCACCATGCACACAGGTCAGACACACACACACGACCATGCACGCAGGCCAGCCACATACCCACCATCATGCACACAGGCCTGACACATACCCACCATCATGCACACAGGCCAGACACACACACACCACCATGCACACAGGCCTGACACATACCCACCATCATGCACACAGGCCAGACACATACCCACCATCATGCACACAGGCCAGACACATACCCACCATCATGCACACAAAACAGACACATACCCACCATCATGCACACAGGCCAGACACATACCCACCATCATGCACTCAGGCCAGACACATACCCACCATCATGCACACAGACCAGCCACATACCCACCATCATGCACACAGACCAGACACATCCCCACCATCATGCCAACAGGCAAGCCACATGCACCATCATGAACAACCAAATACGCATGTCTCATGTTATATTTTCCTTTTAAGGTTGAAATATGACCTTACAAGTATTATCCTTTCCTTTACAAGCAGCACAGATGTACCTACGTATTGAGTGAATTTATATGGCCAGTCCACGATGACCTTTCTAAAAGTGACCATTTTCCTACAATACTAAAACCTGTAGCACCACCTGATGTGTCTCCATCACCAAGGCGAACTGGGCTTTAGATGACACGCAATGTTGACAAACTTAAAACTGAACGTTTTGTTGAGTGAGTGAGTGAGTTAATGTCACATCGGCAATATTGTGACTAAAACTAGTTCTAGTGAGTGATGTTTTGTTGATGTTTCCAATGCTCTAAAATATTTTTCGGATGAAGTGAATACCCCAGCTGACGAGTGGATCCCGAAGTCTTCTGCAATTCCTCTCGCACAGAAACCATAGTTTAAAGATGCATGAACACTGACTAAGACGACTGAGATTTATTTCCGTCGCCATCCCATGGTCCGCAATTTAGAAAAAATTAAGACTTGAAGATAAAGCCAGGCGTACTTTTAAACGAAATAAACTCCATTCTTGGCGAATGTGTGTAACACAGGTATATCAAAGGCCGATATCAACAATATCAAGATGCAGGAGCTGATAACATCCATTATCCATTCCTGAAGCATTTACCGGATTCATGTTTGGAGACCCTTTGGGATATTTTTTGGATGATACTTGGGCGACTGGAAATGGTCCTTCTTTATGGTGTGATGCTATAATTGACCCCTTTCTCTAAACCTGGAAGTGATCATACCGAGCCTTCGAATTAATGAATTAATTTCACTTACAAGTTGCGTTTCAAAACCATGGAACGAATGATACTTGGTACTTTGTTCATAATTTAAGACTTGGAGTGAGAGGGTCGGTGATGGTTTTTATGGATAAGCATGTATAATGTGAATGACTATTCGGGTTAAATATCGTCTCTATATTATTTGAATGACATCTGTGATTATCGTAAACAATATGGGGCAACATGCATCGTGACGTCGGTTACCAACGGTACGTTTCATTACAAAGGAGCAGAGGAGAATGGCACAGGGGACATCAATATATTGTGACGTGGTGCAAAGAAATGCAGTCACTAGGCAGGAGACCTATTGGAATCGTTCGTGTTTTTATTATTTTTTATTCCGCCGTATTTTGTACCAGTCCTACAAAAAGCACCGCTGGACAGAATCGCTTGAAAAAAATCACCATAGTGCCGACAGTGCTGAAGTTGTTTCTGCAAAAATCTCAAGGCTCTAGGCCCAATAGCAAAGGGGAGATAATTCAAAATTTTCATTTTCCAAAGCAATAATCTCCGAAACTACAAGTCCGATGACTACCAAATTTCTGGAGCAGGTCAGGAATACAATTACCTTCAATTTCAACTGCAGGATCCATGGGGCTACGAGGCACCTTTTGGCCGCCATATTGGATTTAAGGAAATTTCACGTTTTTGACGGCTAGGCATTTCCGGTCATCCGCATGTCATGTGTGTGTGCATCTGATAGCTGAAGTCATGGTGATTCCAGAACACTAATTGTTTTAACTGTAGACCGAAGGACAACGGAGCTACAGCCTGTCAAAGAGGGAACTCTTTGTTCTCCGGAACCTCTTAAAGGGTACATGACCCCGCGACCTCGGCTGTATTCGGAAGATCCGCTCTCCTGTCAAAAACGTGTTCTGGCTCTGTTTTGGAAGGATTTAAAGCCCTCAAATACGTTTCAAACACCCCTAACTCTGAAACCAACCGTCCGATTTCGACTAATATGTACCTGTACATGTAGGCTGTTAGTTCTGATCATATCTGCCTATTTCAGTAATGTATTTCCAAACGCAATAGTGGGACAAACGATTATATTTTCCACACTACAGTTGCTATCGATGCACAATGAAAGTTAGCAGTGTGTCCCACACGTTTGCTGATGTTCTATGGTGCATGTTGATAGTAACACCGTTTGGTACATATGTTGTTCATGCTTGTTCGAGATAAATGAAGTAGAATGCATCAAATGTACAGTAAATAATAACAAGAACAAGAAGTTAATTGGAAAGTACAGAAACAATGTGATGATAAAGGCTTACATGTAGAAGCCAGTGACAATGGATTACATTTATAAGCCAGTGGGATGTACAGAGCAGGAGAGGTTGGACATATTTATACAAGTTATCCAAGCAGTTAGGGTTGGTTGATGAGTTCGTCGTATGCTGAGGGGATGAAATAATCTTGATCTCTGTTGATCAGGGGTCGGTGTCGTTTGATGTGGATGACATAAGTTTATATCCGTTTGGTAAAGCCAGATTGTTTGCCATGATTGTGTATTCTGGTGTATTCTGTATTTGTTGATTGAGGTTCGTCTGAATGTCTTCTGAGATAGCTGATTTGTTGTCGAATTTGTTTGTTGATGTCTGGTGCTCTTTCACTTTGGTGTTTACTGGCCTAGATGTTTTGTCAATGTAAGAATCTACATCGAAAGTGTTAATATCAACACAATACTACACAATCCTTTGTGTCTAACGCATCTAGCCCTGGACCATATGATTTCAAAGTTAACGAATGACGAATTTCCCATTACTGGCAGTGATATGATCCCTATTAACTGCAGTCATTACTACTTTCAACATCTACATCACTGGTACAAGTGGCTAGATTGTATCAAACCAAAGGAGCCCTAAATCGCTGCTCGCAACTATATTTCATATCTTGATTATATTACAGACTGTTTTACCTAAAAGTCAATAACTAATATTGTAACACATAATTCTAAACACAAATCTTCTCATATTTAAGAAATGCACTGTTTTTACATGTATACTTTTCAGAAAACGCCAATGTAGCCCCATTCCAAAACCTGGCCGGGATCATACTCATCCGTCTAAATATAGATCAATCTCTTCAACGAGTTATGTCTGTAAAACCATGGAACGAATGGTAAAAAATAGATTAACTTGGTATCCTGAAACCAATAACCTTACAACAAATATTCAATGTGGTTTCAGGAAAAATCGTATCATCATTGATCATTTGGTACGTTTGAAATCCTTTGTTCAAAATGCAATTGTTAGTAAACAACATACAGTATCGATATTCTCTTAGATCACGAGAAGCATATGATACCATATGGAAGAATGGCACTTTAAAGTATACACATGATTTGGGGTTGAGGAGTCGTTTACCTGTTTTCATATCCCAGTTTTTAATAAACCGGTAATTTCAAGTCCGAGTGGGTTCAACCCTGCTAGAGATCATTATAACCAGGATCAGGGTGTCCCACAAGGCAGGATTTTGTCTGCCACATTGTTTAGTATTAAGACCAACAGTTTATACAAGGTTTTAAACGATTCAATCGATGGATCACTTTTTGTGAGTGAGTGAGTTAATATTTAGCGTCACATCGGCAATATCTCGTGACGAGAATAGTTTAATTTAAATGAATATTAAAATAATTAAATTTAGAAGGTAAAAACCTGTCACCGATAGACTGTAAAAATTAGGGGTTGGTATTGCAAAGAATTTTCACATTGCGATATATTGCGATGCAAAAGCATGTATTGCGATATGTATTGCAATATATTGCAGGACGTTAGAGCTTAATTTATAAAGCAAAAACACAACAATATCACTATGCCTGATTAGCTTTAATAAAAACTACTATACCATTGCATATTTTACATACCGCATTACTCTGACCAATAGTTCCATCTACCGTGAACTTTTTCAATCCAAAATGCTGCCTTACCGATGCCTTTGCCCTAGTATTTGGCACCACAATAAATAGTTCGTTGTTGGGGTCACCATTTTACAACACACGCATGGCTTCCGGTGTGAAAATACGGCAAAATCCTAAGATTTTCGAATGTTACCAAGTTTTCTGAATGTATGTCAAAATACCGGTTTTCGATCAACATATCGCAATACGTATCCTTTTCATGTCTGAACCTGTATATACCGGTAAACTGGTTATATTGCGCAGCCTTAGTAAAAATACTAGAACATTACAGACATAAATTTAAAACTAGTACTCTATCGTAAAATTAAATCACCATAGACGATACAAAATAGAAACGGGCTATAAATCACCAGCTGAAGGTACATCACCACACTAGGGTCCATGTTACCACCGAGGTACACAGAAAGCAGGAAAGTGAAGTAGGGGGAGTAGCCGTATCTACTCCCAAAGGGAAAGGTAGGGGAGTGGCCATTTCCACTCCCCATGGTGAAAGGAGCAGAGTGGCCGTGCCCGCTCCATGGAGAAAGAGCAGGGGAGTGGCCGTGACCACCCCCCAGGGAGAGAGAAAGGTGGTTGCCGCAACCACTAACCAGGGAGTGAAGGGGGGAGGGGCCGTGACCACTCCCCGGAGAGAGAGCAGGGGAGTGGCCGTGACCACCCCCAAGGGAGAGAGAAAGGTGGTTGCCGCAACCACTAACCAGGGAGTGAAGGGTGGAGTGGCCGTGGCCACTCCCCAAGGTGAGAGTAGGGGAGCGGCCGTGCCCACTCCCCGCGGAAAGCAAGGGGGAAAGGCCCTGTCTGATCCCCCAGGGGAAAGCAGGGGTGAAGCCGTGTCTACACCCCAGCTAGAGAGAGGAAAAGGAGCAGCCGTGACTGCCAGGGAGATTGAGCCCAAGAGTCTGCCAAACTCTCAGGGCCTAACTGTTAGCAAGGAGGTAGCCGTGTCTACCTCCACAGCAACCGCCGGTAGGGTTGGCACAGATATGGGACTGACGACCCCAATATCTATAAACATAGAAATGGACTCTGAGTCCGAAGAGGGAGTGCCTAGCCCACAAAATATCATAAGGGGAATGCCCAGCCCCAGGAGAAAAGCTCAGAAATGAAAGAGCCTGAGAACGGTCCCGGTAAGACCAGCCAGGATTTCAGTCCGCAACCCACCAATCCCCAAAAACGCAAAATCGAAACAGCAGAAAGCCAAAACAGCTCCTAGTCAGAAGCTGCAATGGCTCTGCCCAAGGGGAACACCGGTATCACTGAAATGAGCCAGTCAGACCGGGTACTATTTCAAAAGCTTTGGACCAAGAACATTAAGAAGTCCAATGACAAAGCTAGACAAGCCAAAGCCACGGTTAGGGCTGCCCTCCAAACAAAGCAGCAGGGGTGGGAGAGCCTAGTCTACTGTCCAGACTACAACCTCACCCTCTCCAGCAGGGTCTCGACCCAAGCTTTACGGGAGGAACCAGCTAAGTCAATCTCTGTGACAAGAATTCACAGAGCAAATCGGGGATATGTAGTCAGAGGTGACAACATAAATCATTGCGCCAAGCTCCCAACAAAAGTCCTTGACCAGGTTATAGTTTGGAAAGTGCCAGGCTGGGTCTCACATACAAGATGCGCGGTGCATCTTGATAAGGGTATCAGTGACGAAAGGCTCACAACCCAGCAGCAACACGATCCTACTATAACCAACATGTATAGGATTAAAAGCCAAGGCAGGAATACCAGAGTAGTAATACTCACAATATTGGGAACGACAGTCCGAGAGACCATCAAAGTGGCCGGCTAAGTAGTAGCGACACTTCCCTACATCAGGCGACCAAAACAGTGTGTTTAAACTGTTTAAATTTCGGGCATGTTAAGGCCAACTGCCTCAGCGAGGCAAAATGCCGAACATGCTCTAGGCCAGCCAAAAGCTGCAAGGGCAACTGCTCACTCTATTGCACGAACTGCAAAGTTACGGGACACTCGTCCCTATCCAACTTCTGCAGGATCAGGCAGCATAAACACGGAGACTCTTGACCTTAAACAGACGACACAAACTGTTCTGGGCGATAAACTGGCGGCGACCAAGGGCAAGGTCAATGCTAAGACACGGGCGAACAAAGAAGCTGAAGCAACCAGCGCAGGCAACCCTACGGGCAACGGTGCCAAACCAAAGAGGCGTAAAGGCGAGAGAGGAAAAAAGGGGCAAAAAGGGTCCAAATAAGGTGGCAAACAACACTGGCAATGTTGAAACCAACAGCACAACGGGAACAGGCAAAAGGCATGCTGAAATAAGCCATGACAGAAATACAAATGCCCACAACCGGATTACCCCAGACAAGCTGGTTGAATTCATGTGCGCCGCCTTAATCAAACTAGGCACACAGAAGGACAGTGATGAAGGGACAAAACTCACCATACTCTGGGAGTTGGCAACCTGCATTCTGTCCTATGGGCAATCAGCTTCCTATATCACGCAGCAGATACATAAGCTTAAATTAACATTTAAGCTACAAATAATAAGGACACAACTATCATCATATGCTTACAAATATTGCAATGGAATGCCAATGGTCTGAGGTTGCATGGCCAAGAACTCATAGCCCTAGTCATACAAAAGGTACTGAACCCCTTGTTATACTAATTCAAGAGTGAGTGAGTGAGTTAATATTTAACGTCAAATCGGCAATATTTCAGCCTTATCGTGACGAGAACATTTGATATTGAAATGAAATATATGTATATTATAAAAAACCTGCCGACGAAGGACAGTAAAACAACTAGAATATCACAAATATGTATGTAAAACTAGTAATTAAATCTAAAACGTTATAACTGTAGGGGAAAACAATACAGTATAAAAATGGACTATAAATCGCCAATAACTGAAGGTAGATCACCAGACCAGGGACCATGGGGACTTACATTACTTTTGCTACCTGCATGGACCCCAGTTGGATTTACACCATCCCTTCAGCCATTGGTGACAGAAGAGAAATCTAGCCATAAATTAAAAGCACACATATTCTACGATTAAAAACCTGGTACACTTAAATTGACTAAATGTTTTGGGACTTACGTACCCTCTTAGGAGGACAATAATTTTACAATACTTCAACCCCCCTTTGAGGGTACGGCCACTAACAATCTCAGTTACTAATTTAAATTACCAATAATAAAATAGTTATCTATTTACAAATCAGTTAACAAATCTAATTCTCTTAAAAATGCAATAATTAAATGAGAACGAACATTATTAAAAAGATCCTTCATAGTCTTTACTTTGAAATAGATATTCCTTGTGATGGAATATTCGATGCAGTCAAGCAAGACATGCTTGACTGTGATTCTTTCATCACAAGGGATGCAAAACGGAGGATCTTCGCCTTTAAGCAAATATTCATGGGTATACCTTGTATGGCCAATGCGACATCGTCGCATAATGACCTCTTCAAATCTGGACTGACAACCCAAGTAAGTGTAACCGATATAGGGTTTTATTTCATGTAATTTATTGATACCTACATGGGTGTCCCACTTCTTTTGCATCAGATCACGGATGTAAGATCTAATGCAAGCTTTATAATCAGAGTATGGGAGCAGAAGTGGTGTCACAGATTTGTTGAGTGCTGCCTTAGCAGCAATATCAGCCATCGTGTTCCCAGAAATGCCAACGTGGCTGGGTAACCAACAAAAGACGATGTCGCATTGGCCAGTAGCAAGCTCATTATACAATTCAATAATTTCTAATAAAAGTGGATGTTTGCAAGAAGATTTTTAATAGCCTGAAGACACGAAAGAGAATCTGAAAAGATGATATATTGTTTATATTTACGGTGTTTATTAATATATTTAAGAGCTGTTAGTATTGCGTTTGCTTCTGCTGTGAAACTGTCATTGGTTAGTCTGGAAGATATTGTTTTGGACCCAATGACAGTGGCACAAGCAACCGCGCCACCATCCTTGGATCCATCTGTATATAAGGATTTATAGGTATTATATTTATTTCTTAATTGACTAAATTCTTGTTTATACTGTAAATCATTAGTTTCGGATTTTTTAAATGTGGTTAATGTTAAGTCAACGTCTGGCCTCACCAATTGCCAAGGAGGAGAAGAAAGAAGACGAGAAGGAGATATATTCTCCAGCTCAATGCCGGCAGAAGAAAGGAATGGTTTAATTCTGTGCCCAAGAGGCGGAACAAGAGAAGGCTTTTTGTTATACAAATCCTCATAAAGAGGACTGAAAACACAATTAAATGCAGGATTAGATTTGCTTGAATACAGTTTAGTAATATATTGTAAGGATAATTTAATACGGCGTTGGGAAAGCGAAGGCTCATCTGCCTCAACATAGAGACTATCAACTGGAGAGGTTCTAAATGATCCAAGACAAAGTCTTAGACCTTGGTGGTGAACAGAATCAAGTAATTTAAGGTTGCTTTTGCAGGCTCCGCCATATACGATCGAACCATAATCAAGTTTAGATCGTACCAATGCTCGGTATAAGTGAAGGAGCGTAGTTTGATCCCCTCCCCACTTTGAGTTGGAAACAACTTTTAACAAATCGAGTGCCTTCAGGCATTTAGTTTTAAGTGCTTTAATATGTGGTAGAAACGTTAAGTGTGAGTCAAAAATAATACCCAAGAACTTGGCCTCCTTCACAACTTTGATAGGAGTGCCATTTAGAGATAGTTCCGGGTCTTTATGCGGCTTATATTTTCTACAAAAGTGTAGACAATTAGTTTTGGACTTGGAAAATTTAAAACCGTTTTCAAGACACCATTTATGTATTTTATTTAAACACAGCTGCAGTTGCCGTTCAATAGTATGCATATTCTTACCACGACAAGAAATATTAATATCATCCACAAAAAGTGATCCATCTATTGAATCATTTAAAACCTTGGATAAACTGTTGATCTTGATGCTAAAAAGTGTGACAGACAAAATACTGCCTTGTGGGACACCCTGATCCTGATTATAATGGTCAGACAGGGTAGAACCCACTCGGACTTGAAATTGCCTATTAGCTAAAAAAAAAAAAACTTGGATATAAATTGAGGCAAACGGCCTCTCAATCCAAAATCGTGTAAATCTCTTAAAATACCATGTTTCCATGTAGTGTCATATGCTTTTTCTAAATCGAAAAAGATTGACACTGCATGTTGTTTATTAATTATTGCATTTTTCACAAAAGACTCTAAACGTACTAAATGATCGATGGTACTACGGTTTTTACGGAAACCACATTGTATATTAGTTATAAGGTTATTGGTTTCCAAGTACCAAACAAGTCGATTGTTGATCATGCGTTCCATGGTTTTGCAAACGCAGCTAGTGAGTGAACTTGGTCTATAATTAGAGGGATCTGTATGATCCCGTCCAGGTTTAGGTATGGGAACAATAATAGCATCACGCCACGAGGAAGGAAAATTTCCAGATGTCCAAATGTCATCAAAAATGTGTAAGAGCGTCTCTAAACATGATTGAGGCAAGTGCTTCAGGAGTTGATAATGAATTTTATCAGCCCCTGAAGCAGTATCATGAGGCTGATCAAGAGCAGTATGTAGCTCATGTATCGAAAAGGTTTCATTGTAGTCTTCCCCATTATCTGAATTGAAATTAAGAGATTTCTTTTCCTGCTGTTTTTGATATTTTTGGAATTCAGGTACATAATTAGATGAGGAAGAATGTTTGGCCAACGTCTCACCAAGTTTATTTGCAATATCTGATTTATCAGTCAATAACTGATTCCCATCTTTGAGATGGTGAATGCTAGATTTAGAGCCCTTACCCTTGATTTTCTGGATCATATTCCACACCTTTGATATAGGTGTCTGGAATTGATTCTTGAGACATAGTTTCGCCACGATTGACGTTTACTATGCTTGAAAGTACGCCGTGCTTTAGCGTTAATAATTTTAAATTTGTCTAAATTGTGGACCATAGGATGGCGACGAAAGTAATGTTCAGCTTTCTTCCGTGCCTTTCTAGCCTGTTTGCATTCGTCTGTAAACCATGGTTTTCGGACGTGAGGAATTGAAGAGGACTTTGGGATACACTCGTCAGCTATGTCATTTAGTTTATCTGAAAAACATTTTATGGCATCAGGAATATCATTAAAAAGTTCAGGTTTCAGTTGGTCAGCACACAGAATTTCATATAAAGGCCAGTTAGCCTTTTTAAAATTCCATCTTGATGATGGAGGAACGTCAGATGGATTCACAGGTGTTAGTATTGTTGGGAAATGGTCACTTCCACAGAGGTCGTCGTGGACTGACCATTCGAATTCACTCAATAGGTTGGAGTCAGTAATAGATAAATCGAGAGCTGAATATGTTCCTGTGCCAGGATGTAAATAAGTATTGTCACCGTCATTATAAATGCATAAGTCATTATTTGAAATGAAATCCTCCAGTAACTTACCCTTGGCGTTTGTATTAGTTCCACCCAAGAGTGGGTTGTGGCCATTTAAATCGCCCATGATTAAACAGGGTTTAGGTAGTTGATCATAGAGAGCATGCAGATCCGTAATGTGAACAGTTGATGAAGGCAGGATGTACAAAGAACACAAAGTAAAAGCAACCTGTAAGGTAAGTCGAACTGCAACGACTTGAAGATTTGTTTTAAGTGGAACTGAGCTATGGATAATATTGTTCCTCACCAGGATGGATGATCCACCAGAAGCTCTATCACCGGGAGGAGAAAAATAGTGATATGCATTGAATTGACGGAGGTCAAAAGTATCTGTCTGTTTCAGATGGGTTTCTTGTATACAGAACGCTGACGGCTTAAAATCTTGGACAAGTAACTGTAAATCGGCTGAATTATTCCTCAGTCCTCTACAATTCCATTGTATTATGTGTGAGGACATTATGTGATCGGAGGATGGACTGGGGATCTACCCCTCACCTTAGTTGAAGGCGACAAGCTATGTGTCCTACCATGGTCTTGTTTGGACACATCCATGTTGTCAAAGGGATCCAAACTTGTTAAAGATTTGGATCGGGTTTTGGCCCCTTTGGGGCTCTGCCACTTTGGTTCCTTCTGGACTGTTCAGTGTTTGGTTTGGACTTGTGTTTCACGGTTGTCTCTGGTTTAGATGATTGTTTCTGAGATGCTGATGTATCCATCTCAGAAGACGCTTTGGACTGAATGATACTTTTGGAGGAAGACATGGTTTGGGAACAGGACGTCACTTGAGAAGGTTTCACCTGGATTTTAGTAGACAGCAACGTGGGAGCAGAAGTCGAAGTCCAGGTATAATCTGTCTGGCATCCGACTGAAGTACATTCAACTTGTTTCGGTTTCGAGGCTTTAGTAGAAGCAGAGACGTTGGTAGCATAAGTCGGACCAGACTGTTCTTGTGCAAGAACAGTCTTTTTCGCTTCTAAGAATGAAATATTGCGCTCGTGTTTCACCCGCGAAATTTTAGATTGCAATTTCCATGTAGGGCACTCTTTGGATGAAGACGGGTGGCCACCAGAACAGTTGACACAAACAGGAGGTTTGTCACACAGACTGCTGTCCTGGCATGTTCCTGCGCATCGTTGGCAAGCAGCTGGACTGTGGCAGGACTTGGACCCATGACCATACTTTTGACAGTTAAAGCATCTCAAGGGGTTAGGAATAAATGTGTCCACCCTCAAATTGCCATAACCTGCTTTCAGAGATGTGGGATGAACTGGAAGACAAAAAGTGAATAAATAGGTGTTTGTTTTGATAATCTCGTTATTCTTTTTGACCGTGAACCGTTTAACATCAGTAACTCCTTTGTGACTGCAATTCTACGACGATGTCAACTTCATTCATATCAGCAAGACAAAGCCCAATATCACGGACGATGCCTTTGCTTGTATTCAATGTCCTGTGAGGGGACACCTCAACAGGAACATTTGCCAACGATTTTGTGCTGAGCAGAAGTTTAGATTGTATCTGTTTCTTACACTCAATGAGCAAAGAACCAGATCGTAGCTTTTAATCTCCTTAACATCACCGGCTAAACCTTCAATGCCCTTTGCCACAGCAAAGGGTTCAACTTGAGAGGGCCACCATCAGGAGCACACATGACCAGGAAATGAGGCCAATTGTCAGGGCTGGTGAGACATGTAGGAAGCTCATCCTCTGAGGAAATCGAATCATCGGATTCGTAGGAACGTTTTTTGTGTGGGGGTGCCATGATTGAAATATATATGTTTCACCCTCCTAGATCCTCACCCACCACGGAGTGTCAACAAGGACGATGTCACATGTCTATGGATCTCCAACAGACGACACCAAGGATACTAGGAGGGTATACTCAAGCAGGATAACATCTCGAAAGATATGACCTACCAGATTGGCCCATGAGCCATCGCCTTCTGGCACCAGCATCTAGGCAAATTTTTCAAGTTCGAAAATTCATTTATCATATAATATACAACAAATAACAAGTCAATAATGTTTCTAAAATCCAAGCCAAATAATGATAGAGCAATGAAAGTTTTAGTGCTCAGGGCTCGGCATGACCAGCCGATTGGTTGAACCGGGCCCATTCAACCACCCGTCTAGGTGAAGTCAGGGCCGAAGTGGTGTGTTGGGCAAAGGAACACTGTTCCTGGAACCAGTGCCCTCAACCACCAGGCTACCGTCCTCCACCGACACAGGGGCGCAACCCACGGCAAACGGGTTGGTGGACCTAATATCCCCCCGGGTCCACAACGGGGGGTTGAAGGGCGCTTAGCGTGACCCAGCACCCACCACGAGGAGGTGGCCCTTCACGGGTGCCACAGCCCGCTTTGGGGGTGAGGAAACCAACCACTCTGACTGCCCCGGCAGGATGGTGGAGGATTGGGTAGAGTCACAGGGACTCGTTATACTGAATGATGGCTCTCCTACAAGACATTGTCCTACCCGAGGAGTATGGATCAGCATATATCTTGCTTTTGCCACCAAAAACCTAGCCCATGATTGCCAGGTTCATGATGACAGTTGGGGAAGTGATCACTCTCTGTGCTTCACTTTTCTCGGTATCCCACCTCTATGCGATGAAATCTCAAACCCTAGAGATCGGTGGAACTTCTCCAAAGCAGACTGGTCAAAATTCAGAACGGAATGCAATAAAATCGAACTGTCTGAAATCGTCTCTGGCGACGTTGATACCTTTTGCCTAAACCTAACGTCGACCATAGACAAGGCAGCACTGGCCTCAATCCCACTCACCAAAGCAAAGGTCGGCACCCGAGCCGTCCCATGGTTGAACGAGGGAATAGCCAAAGCGTGACGCATTAGGAAAAAGGCATTAAACAGGTTAAAGTGAGACAAGTCTGTCTTAGGAGGACTTCGTGTAGCTAGGAAACAAGTGAAAGATCTCGTCGATCAGTCCAGGTCTGACCCATGGCAAGAGTTCTGTGGTTCCCTCAACCACAAAACAAACAGTAAAGCAGTCTGGCAAAAGATACATGCTATCCGGGGGGAAACACAAGTCCGCTTGCATTCCCAAACTAACAGGGACTACCAAAGTCACGGATAAAGCAAGTATCTTAGCCACCCACTTTGCCTCTGTCAGTAGCAACAACAATTTTTCTGAAGAGTTTAAAAAGACAGAAAAATTGCCACCACGGCCCAAACAGCCCCCATGCGATCAGCACGCATACAACCATGGTTTCAGTGTGGAGGAGTTCAGAGCTGCTATACACAACAAAAAGGGTACTTGTCCAGAGGAGGACATGGTCAGCTATGAGATGCTCAAAAGGTTGCCAGACAGCATTGCCAGCGTCGTCATACAATTGTACAATTTGATTTGGGATCAGGGGGGAGGTACCTGCCACATGGAAGCATGCAGCAGTAATACCTCTGCTCAAACCAGGGAAGGAGGAGGCATCGGCCAACTCATATTGCCCAATATCCCTAACATCAAATCTGTGCAAGAGTATGGAGGCAATGGTGAACATTTGCTTAAAGCACCACCTTGAGACAAACACACTCTTATCCCATGACCAGAGCGGTTACAGAACAAACCGCTCATGTCTTGACCACATTTTCCGACTGGAAAATGATATCAGATTAGCCCAGGTCAAGAAACAGTACCTAGCTGCTGTCTTTTTAGACTTCAGCAAAGCCTTGACATGTTATGGACTCCTCCAAAAACTAGAGAATGTTGGTGTACAAGGGAAAATGGCAAATTATGTTCAAAGTTTTCTGCAAGAAAGGTCAATATCAGTCTTAATTGGAGACCACCTGTCTGATCGACACAGGTTAGATAATGGAACGACGCAAGGAAGCATTATCAGTCCCACACTCTTCAACATCATGATTGATGACCTATTTGAACATGTCCGAAAGGACGATAACATCAACACCTCTAAGTTCGCTGACGATGGGGCTGTTTGGGTTAGACATCGACAGGTTCTCAAGATCCAGGCTCTGATCCAGAAAACCCTCGATGGTGTGGAAAAATGGTGCGACAAATGGGGATTTACCATCTCACGTGAGAAAACAATTGGAGTGGTATTCAAGAGGAAGGGTAGCAGAATATGCAACACACCAAGTCTCAAACTGAAGGGCAAAACCGTCGAATTTGAGAAATCAGCTAAGGTCCTCGGGGTTACTTTCGACCAACACCTCACATGGGCAAAACACATAGATAGCATAGCCCATAGGTGTCAAAAAGACCTCAATGCAATAAGAGCTGCACCCGGCAGCTCTTGGGAGCTAACAGCGATACTCTCCTGACCCTATATAAGACCCTCATCAGAAGCAAAATAGACTATGGGTGTGAAGCATACCACAGCGCCTCAAAAACGGTTCTAACTGGCTTGAAACGATTCAATATCTTGCTCCTTAACTGGTTACGGGCGCGGCGGCCCATACCTCCCACCAAGTCCTACTAGTGGAAACTGGGGAGCTACCGCTCAAACTCAGACGTGAGAAGATGACATTGAACTATTGGAGTCGCTGCTCCAATCCACTTGTCACTAGACTATGGGAAGAGAAACTCATGAAAGCATGAAAGCATGGCTCCAAAAGAGACCTGACACAACACCAGGCGGGCTCAGAATCATTGAGCTTAGGCGCGAACTGTCAAATGACAGTGCAATGTCCCCCATGGGAATTAGAATCACCCAATGTCGATACCACTCTCAAAAATGAAGTGCGTGAAAGTGAGAACCCAATGTTGCTATGAAGCATTGCGCTTAGTAGGATTGACTCACTTTACGAAGACTCGGCTCACATATATACTGACGGATCCAAGGATCCTGTGAGAAATAGAACCGCCTATGGTATCCAGATATACATAGCCTCTACCAACCAAATAATCTCAGTCCGCCTCCCTGACGGACAGTCAGTCTACACAGCGGAGAACTTGTTTTGAGTGACATTTTAGAAGTTGAGACGTACAATAAAGAAGTTGTCATCCATAAAAACTTGTTCCATATTACACAGCGGAGCTAGAAGCCATACACCATGCACTAAGGTACAGCGAAAACCTTAGAGAGAAAAGAGTGGTCATCCTCTCTGACTCTCTTAGTGCACTACAGTCACTGGCAACTAAGCATTCGAGCAGTAGACCTGACACCATCCGAGACATTTTGGCTGACATTCAGAAACTAAGAAGGGAAAATGAGAAAAAGATCACACTGTGCGGGATACCATCTCACATAGACATCCCCGGTAATGAGAGAGCTGACAAAGTAGCTAAACAGGCACTAGAATTGCACGTGTCACTGGATCATCCTTACTCAAAAAGCGAAATTTGAAGTATGATCCAAGGTTCGATCACTAGCAAGTGGCAGAGGCAATGGGACACCTCAATCAAAGGCCAATGGTATCATGGCCTCAGCCCCAGTATGAAGGGAAGCGAACTACTCCCTCACAAAACAGGCGAGTCGACATCATGATCACCCGCCTAAGACTAGGTACCACCAAAACAGGCGAGTCGACACCATGATCACCCGCCTAAGACTAGGTACCACCAAAACAGGCGAGTCGACATCATGATCACCCGCCTAAGACTAGGTACCACCAAAACCTTATATACAAACTGTCAAACATGCCACACCAAAGCTACTGTCCCTCACATTATGCTGGATTGCCAACGGTTTGACACTACCAGGCAAACACTCAGAGAGGAAACAGGGCTAGGTACATTGACAGCCATGCGGCTGCTGGCTCCCACAGAGCACCTTGCAATGTACAGACCTCTAGCCAATTTCCTCTTGGAAAGTGAAGTATGTCAGTATATCTAAAAATAAATTATATCAATCAAGCCAGTCTTCAGTTTGCTCGAGGGCGCCAAGGAGATTATACCACCCAAGCTCCTGACCTCAGAAGACCAACCCAGCCAGATCAGCAAGACAATATCACCCAGGCTTCCCCACCACGCTCACGCCGGTCGCACAGCCTGTCATCATGCCCGGTCGCCAGACTGGTCCACCAGTCCACCATGCGTCCCAAAGAGGGACAACACATGCGTCCCAAAGAGGGTGTCGAAACAGGGTGTGGCCATGTCCAGCCCCTAGAGTAACAGCAGGGGAGTGACCGTGTCCGCTCTCCAGGGTGAGAGCAAGGTAGTGGCAGGGTCCGCTCCCCAGGGTGAGAGCAGGAGAGTGACTGTGTGTCCACTCCCCAGAGCGAGAGAGCAGAGTGAGAGCAAAGGAATGGCCATGTCCGCTCCCCATAATGGAAGGAGGAGTGATAGCAGGGGCGTGCCGCATCCACTCCCCAGAGCGACTGCAGGGGAGCGGCCGTGTCTGCTCCCCAGAGTGTGAGCAGGGGAGTGGCCGTTTCAACTCCCCCCCCCAAAAAAAAAATAAAAATAAAAATAAAAATAAAAATAAATAAATAAATAAATAAAAATAAAATTAAAAAAAAAAATATTGTATGTACACACAAACATACACCAACGCGTCCCAGAAAGGAACAACCATGCCACCCGAAGAGGGCCAACACAAGCTGGGACAGCCATGTCCAGCCATGCGTCCAGAGGTGGGACACACCTAGTGTTTCCCCCAGGCATATTTGACAGGGCGCAGAGCCCTGCCCTTTTTATTCAGCACCCTGCCCTCTTTATTTAGCGCCCTGCCCTTTTCATTTAGCGTTGTGCCCTTTTGAATCACCACATTATCTGCCCTTTGAAAAATCCAATATTTTCCGGATTTTAACAAAGGCAGGAGTTAGCTCCCTTCCCGGATGTTTTTGTTGTGCAATAAAACTACCTATTTAAGTCATGGCGATTTCGGGTTTGTTCGTTTTCATTCTGATTCACAATGCCAACCAAAGAAAGAAAAAAGAGGAAAAGAGAAGAAGCTGTGAAGGCTGAAGCAAGGAAGTGTGAATAGATTCTAATATGTTTTTTCACTTTTAATTTCTCCTTGTTCAGTCGACCTCGCTCTGAAAGAAATCTTTCGGAAGCACGTATTTCTCAGTTCGATTTTCTAGATATACACAAAATCCTCTCGTTTGCTATAGTTAATATTTGCACTTGGTATATGTGTTGAAATTTTAAATACTCTTTGTGAATATACGAATTACAGAAGTAATAATTCCACACGAAATAGACGCAGGAATCGAAACCACATCAAACATGTCTATTTCTGAACATATCTAAGTTGATTTTTTGTTGTTGTTTTTCATATTCTAAAATATTGGTAGAAGTGCTAAATTTATTTTTCTATATATACTTAATTTGAAGCTAATGAACAAAGACAATTTTTACCTGTCTCCATATCTAGTCTTAAAGATTTTCAAAATTAAAAATAATTGTTCCAAACTTTTGTGTATATTTATCTGATATTTTACCCTAATTTATCCTCAACTGAAAAGTAATAAAAGTGTGAACTGTTTTTTCTGTTTGTGAAAAAGTACTTTCATTAGATTTTTACTATTGTTATTTTCTTAATATTCAAAGGATGTTTTGTTATTGCCAAATTACAAATACAATAAATTTTGGCTGGAAATAAAACTGACTTGTATGTGTATTTCAGACCCGATGTAGAAGATTCAGAACTTGTTTGCTATGACATTGACAAGTGGTTGTCATCCAGTGGCCCAGCTCCTCAAACAACTCAGAAGAAGAAAGATGCAGGTCACAAGCTTGTTTTGGAAACAAGGTCGCCCCTGGCTAAAATACGTTGAGGATGCAAACGAGGAGGGTGAAACAAGCTCCGTGATGTTTTGTTCTCTTTGCACCAAGTGGAATATGAAAGGACGAAATGGATCCATGGTTTGGACACAAGTTGGATGTCACATTTTCATATATTGACATGCTATTCAAATTAAAAATTACAGAACTGGCAGAACACTTGGCAGGCCTGGATGTTGAAAAAAAACACAGCTTGAGTGGAGTCAGGTCAAGGAACTCTTTGCTGAGGAAGTTGACACCAGTTCACCATCCAATATCCTGAAGACTCTGACAAGCCTCAAGCCCCAACTGGGAGACCTCTACCCAAACATTGTGAAGCTCCTGAGTATCCATGCTACTGTGATCCTTTCGACATCAGAGGTTGAGAGAGTCTTCTCCAAGGTGAAACTCATTGTGACAGACCATAGGAACAGGCTGAAAGTAAGTAACTGCACCAAGCTACTTATGGTCAGCACGAATGCTAAGTCTTCTACTGACATTGACTTGAGGAAGTGAGTGGCGAAGTTCTTGGCACGAAAGAAGAGAATATGAACGAATAATTTTATGAACTTTGCATCAAAGCATGCCAAAAAGACCAAAATTATGTCATCCACAGTAAATTATTGAACCCTTAATTGTTGTGCCTTTTTTGTTTGCTGAATGCCCTGAATTTTAATGTGCCCTTTTTTCTCTGAGTCTACCCTGCCCTTTCATAATCCTGGGGGGAAACACTAACACCAAACCAGGCCCAAGCGTCCCAAGGAGGGACAGTCCGACCCAAGCGCCCAAGGAGAGACGCCCAGACCTAACGCCACGAAGACAACCCGGTCCAGCCCCGAGAGTCCCAAGGAAGGACACCGCCACCACATCCGCGAGTCCCAAGGAGGGTAACCCCACGCATCCCAAGGAGGGATAGGTCTGCCGACATGCCAACCGGCGAAGGCGACCTCCAAAGCATCCAACTCAACAACAACAACAACATGGGGACTTACAGTACTTTGGCCCCTTGCATGGACACCAGCTGGATTTACACCATCCCTTCAGCCGCTGGCGATTGTGCTGAGTTTCAGCCATCATCAAAAACAACAAATATTCTTCGATTAAAAGTTTGGTAGAGCTTAATTCACCTTGAGGTTTTAGGACTTACGTACACTCTCAGGAGGACAATGATTTTGCGTTACTTCAACCCCCTTTGAGGGAACAGCCACTAACAATCGCAGTTGTATATTTACACTGCCATGTTTACAAAACATATTCAAAATTTATCTAATAATTATATTTCCTCTAGAAATTCAAATGTTAAAGGATAATCAACATTATAAAAAAGATCCTTCACTGTTCACATTGAAATATTTATCCCTTGTGATGGCAAAATCAATACAGCAAGCAGCACTTTTTGTGGATGATTTTAATATTTCATGTCGTAGCAAAAATATGCATGCTATTAAACGGCAAATGCATTTGTGTTTAAACAAGATAAATAAGTTGTATCTTTAAAACGGCTCTAAATTTTGTAAATCCAAAACTAATTGCATACATTTTTGTAGAAAATATCAACCGCATAAAGACCCAGAACTGTTTTGATATGGCACTCCCACCAAAATTGTCAAGGAGGCCAAGCTCTTGGGTTTGATTTTTTACTCCCATTCAACGTTACTGCCGCATATTAAATCCCTTAAAACAGAATGCCTGGAGTAAGTTGTTTCCGATTCTAAGCGGGGAGAGGATCAAGCTACCCTCCTACACCTATATCGATCATTGGTGCGTTCCTAACTTATTATGGCTCCATCGTATATGGTGGAGCCTGTAAGAGCAGCCTAAACATATTAGATTCTATTCTTCCCCAAGGTCTAAGCCTTTGTCTTTGATCCCTTAGAACTTCTCGTGTTACAGTCTCTTCGTCGAGGCCGATGAGCGATATCTCACAGATATCTTACAGTAAGTAACAAAACTAAATTCAAATCAGTCAAATCCTCCATTCAATTGTGTCTTCAATCCTCTCTATGAGTACCTCTAGAAGAAAAAGTCTTCTCTTTTTCTACCTCATGGATTATGATCCAAAACTTTCATTTCTGCTGCTGGCATTGAGCTAGAAAATATATCTAATTCTTCTTTCTTATCCTCCTTGGCAACTGCTGAGGCCACATAACAATGACAAACCTTGGATAAGATAACCTTCTGTGAGTGCGTGTTATCCGTCATATTGTAAGTAGCATGTTTAATAGAACCAGCTGGAATAACGTTGTGTGAGAGTGTGTTACCTGTCATAGTGTAAGTAGCATGTGAGATAGAAACAGCTTGGATAACCTTCTGTGAGAGCGTGTTACCTGTCATAGTGTAAGTAGCATGTCAGATAGAACCAGCTTGAATAACCTTCTGTGTGAACTGTGTTACGCGTCATAGTGTAAGTAGCATTTGAGATAGAACCAGCTGGAATAACGTTGTGTGAGAGTGTGTTACGCGTCATAGTGTAAGTAGCATGTGAGATAGAACCAGCTGGAATAACGTTCTGTGAGAGTGTGTTACCTGTCATAGTGTAAGTAGCATGTTTAATAGAACCAGCTGGAATAACGTTGTGTGAGAGTGTGTTACCTGTCATAGTGTAAGTAGCATGTGAGATAGAACCAGCTTGGAAAACCTTCTGTGAGAGCGTGTAACCTGTCATACTGTAGGTCGAATGACAGATAGAACCAGCTTGGATATCCTTCTGTGAGAGCGTGTTACGCCTCATAGTGTAAGTAGCATGCCTAATAGAACCAGCTTGGATAACCTTCTGTGAGATCGTGTTACTACGTCATAGTGTAAGTAGCATGTCAGAATAGAACCATCTTGGATAACATTCTGTGAGAGCGTGTTACCCGTTATAATGTAAGTAGCATGTCGGATAAAACCAGCTTGGATATCCTTCTGTGAGAGCGTGTTACACCATCAAAGTGTAAGTAGCGATGTCAGATACTAATCTTGCTTGATAACCTTCTGTGAGAGCGTGTTACCCATTATGAAAACAATGGTAGGATGATACTACCAAATATGGAAAACAATGCTAGGATGATGGAAGCGTCATAGTGAAAACAATGCTAGGATGAGAAGCCACTCTTGAAAACAATGATTGGTTGATGGAACCCACTCATAGTGAAAACAATGGATGGATGATGAAGCCAAATATGGATAACCTTGCTAGGATGAGTGGAAGCCAAATATGAAAACAATGGTAGGATGATGGAAGCCACTCTTGAAAACAATGGTTGGATGATGGAAACCACTTATGAAAAGCAATGCAAGGATGATGGAAGCCAACTTATGAAAACAATGATAGGATGATGGAAGCCACTTATGAAAACAATGATGGGAAGCCACTAGGATGATGGAAGCCACTTATGAAAACAATGAGAGGATGATGGAAGCCACTTATGAAAACAATGGTAGGATGATGGAAGCCACTTATGAAAACAATGGTAGGATGATGGAAGCCACTTATGAAAACAATGCAAGGATGATGGAAGCCACTTATGAAAACAATGGTAGGATGATGGAAGCCACTTATGAAAACAATGCAAGGATGATGGAAACAAATTCTGAAAACAATGATAGGATGATGGAAGCCACTTATGAAAACAATGGTAGGATGATGGAAGCCACTTATGAAAACAATGGTAGGATGATTGAAGCCACTTATGAAAACAATGCTAGGATGATGGAAGCCAAATATGAAAACAATGGTAGGATGATGGAAGCTTCACTTATGAAAACAATGATAGGATGATGGAAGCCAAATATGAAAACAATGATAGGATGATGGAAGCCACTTATGAAAACAATGATAGGATGATGGAAGCCAACTTATGAAAACAATGGTAGGATGATGGAAGCCACTTATGAAAACAATGGTAGGATGATGGAAGCCACTTATGAAAACAATGGTAGGATGATGGAAGCCAAATATGAAAAAACAATGCAAGGATGATGGAAGCCCACTTATGAAAACAATGCAAGGATGATGGAAGCCAAATTTGAAAACAATGGTAGGATGATGGAAGCCACTTATGAAAACAATGGTAGGATGATGGAAGCCACTTATGAAAACAATGGTAGGATGATGGAAGCCACTTATGAAAACAATAATGGATAGGATGATGGGAAGCCACTTATGAAAACAATGCAAGGATGATGGAAGCCAAATATGAAAACAATGCTAGGATGATGGAAGCCACTTATGAAAACAATGGGATGATGGAAGCCAAATATGAAAACAATGGTAGGATGATGGAAGCCACTTATGAAAACAATGGTAGGATGATGGAAGCCACTTATGAAAACAATGGTAGGATGATGGAAGCCACTTATGAAAACAATGGTAGGATGATGGAAGCCAAATATGAAAACAATGGTAGGATGATGGAAGCCACTTATGAAAACAATGGTAGGATGATGGAAGCCACTTATGAAAACAATGGTAGGATGATGGAAGCCAAATTATGAAAACAATGCAAGGATGATGGAAGCCAAATATGAAAACAATGCTAGGATGATGGAAGCCACTTATGAAAACAATGCAAGGATGATGGAAGCCAAATATGAAAACAATGGTAGGATGATGGAAGCCACTTATGAAAACAATGGTAGGATGATGGAAGCCACTTATGAAAACAATGGTAGGATGATGGAAGCCACTTATGAAAACAATGCTAGGATGATGAAAGCCAAATATGAAAACAATGGTAGGATGATGGAAGCCACTTATGAAAACAATGGTAGGATGATGGAAGCCACTTATGAAAACAATGGTAGGATGATGGAAGCCACTTATGAAAACAATGCAAGGATGATGAAAGCCAAATATGAAAACAATGATAGGATGATGGAAGCCACTTATGAAAACAATGGTAGGATGATGGAAGCCACTTATGAAAACAATGGTAGGATGATGGAAGCCACTTATGAAAACAATGGTAGGATGATGGAAGCCACTTATGAAAACAATGATTGGATGATGGAAGCCACTTATGAAAGCAATAATTGGATGATGGAAGCCACTCTTGAAAGCAATGATAGGAAAGCTCATTGAAACATGAAAACACACATCAAAGCATGTACCGTGATTAAGGGGATCATGGGAAAACATGTACATGCTTATTAATGATAAGCTTTCAATTTACATGTTTCACCTGATGAATGGGCAAGAAGTAGCCCAGAAACGTCGTGTTGTAAATATTTAACAAGCTGTAAATCCATACCATATGAAAACATATCAAATTATACCTTAGACTCTAGGGATACAACCCCTACATTTCCTGTGTTTGCATTGATCACTGTCATTAATCAGTATCAAGAGAAATAAGAGCTCGAGCATTTTATGACGTTAAGTTAGAACAAGAAAGACTTAAGATGTACTCTCGTTACTAACAGTGGCTTGTGAAGTCAGTTAAAGGGTTGATAACATCAACATCAGTATTGATCTATGATATATTCTACAACGTGTGAAGCCCCTTTCTGGTGCACCTTGCTGGAATATTGATAATACTTACTCCCTCTTTTAGTATTTGTTCTATGATACCCAAAAAATAGTCCTGCATGTTAATCCCCTTTGCTCTCTTATTATAATTGCTGTCATTACCTTTTTGGTCAGTGCACACTTGGCTCTGTGTTCTCTTGAACAACAACCGGGAAAATTTCTGACATGTTCCAGTAAAGACGCCAATTCCTTGTGTATCCTACAAGCAAATCAGCGACAGATATACTGTTCCCGCCAAAGTCTGCTTCAATCCCGCCTATACATGCATTGCATAAACATATGTACAGTTGTAGGAAAGCCAGACATACCTGCATGAAGACACACACGCCAACATATTCTTAAAAAACATATTTAAAACCATATCAGTGAAATCATATCCTGATACCATGCCAGAAAATACCTGCATAATATATGGTATTAACAAACACACAGTGTCAACATCTTCTGAAATATATTTGTAAAACATATCAGCAAGAGGAATTAAGAATCATTTTACCTCCTTGAAAAAGTATTGTCTTTCATCTCTATGGCGAGATTTTGGCCCAGACTCTACCCGACAGGAAAGTTCTTGGTGTGAGAACATGAATGATGAACATCCAATCAGATTGGAGCATAAATCAGCACACATCTTAAATCCGTATGGTCTTGTCAGAAATGTATGTGGTTCTTCTTGACGACTAAGCACCATTAAATAGCAGAGAAAAAAGTATGCACACACTCCAATTGTGATGGTTCTTTCCAGGGGAATTCTACAACGAAATGTGTCATGCAGATGATATTTGGTAATACACAATTCTGGAAATATCTTGTAACAACAACAATATATAAAGGAGTTCTGTGTCAGTTGAGGGAAGCAATATATATGTTTTACCATGGGTTCGAATTGTTAGTGTAAAGAACGTCCGTTTGACCAATCATCCTTACCACCAACAACATTCAATCAATAATACTCAAATTTTAGCTTGTCATTGTTCTTCGTACAAGAACACTCATGAATTATGAAATGACCCCAAACCGGATCTTGATGCTACCAATATAGTTTACTAGTATTGTTAATGTTCTTGTATTTCATAGGCGAAGAGTCCGGTTCACTAGACGTTATCATATCTTACAGTTGCTATGTGGTTCACTTTGGCATGGAAAGATGCACATGTACGGCTAAAATAAGTACAGCAGCAATGGCAATGATAAACATGACTATAATAATTCTTACCACATGTTTGCATTGTCATCTCATGATATCTTTGTTTTCAAATATTATCTGAATGGAGAGGGAGGGCTCAACGATGACCAAATCCTTCCTGATTACATCTAAGGCAAGCCTTCCTCATGTTAGTCACATGTATGCCTATATTTGTTGAAATGAACATACATATCCAGAATATATTTGGTACAAGGAACACCGTGTCGTATAACCAATTTCCTGGCTTAAATAAACCATTTTTTTTACAATCAGCTAAGTCAAACACGCTTACCAACGAACAAATTAGTCTCAAGCACGGCGGCAGGTACAAATCAGCTCCACAAACAACGTGAAAATACACCGCATAGACAGGTACAATTGACGTAGTTTCAAGGTACAGTGGAATATAGGGTGTTTGTGCTCCATCATATTGATTATGGGTGTAAATTTGGACACCTGGAGATGTAGAATTGGAACTTTTCTACCACGAGCGAGGAAACACCCCGTTATAAGGCCGTCAGGTGGGCTACACCATTGTTTACCTGTTGTTATGCTGACATTCATTCTACTGCTCATTGCTGGAGATGTTGAATCAAACCCGGGGCCACCAAAACAAATATCCACAGACAAGGTACAGACCAGACTCTCATCTAGGAATGTTGCAGGTGAAATTATAACAGAAAACGTTCGGGATGATGCATCCACTGTCACACTTGCTGACCTCGCTAAGCAGCTTAATAGTATACAAAACCGGATTACCTCCCTTGATTCTACGATGCAGATGTTTGCATCTGAATTCAATAAGAAAGCGGGTGCTTAGGAAATGGAGAACCAACAGCTGCGGTCGGATATGCAAAATATGACCTTAAAACTTGATTCTGTGGAAGCTCAGTCGCGTCGCAGTAACCTAATCATTCATGGACTGGAAGAATCTGGACGAGAGTCATGGGATGAACCAGAGAGACAGGTTAGATTGTCCCTCAAAGAGACTATCAAATATGAATCATCTGACACTGTCCGAATTGAACGTGCTCATAGACTGAACGTCAAATCTGCATCTCGTCCCGTTATATTGAAATTGCATTTTTCAAGGATAAGAATGACATTTTCCAGTTAGGAAAGAAAATTTTGAAAGGCAATAAGGCTTTGAGGGTGTCCGAAGACTTCACCAAATATGTACGAACAATCAGATCGAAATTATTCTCACACATGATGGAGGTCAGAGACAATGGGTCTCTCTCCTACGTGAGTTATGATAAACTCATCATAGATGGCGCTGTCTACGCCTATGACCAAGATACAACCAGCATTAGGAGAGTCGGCGAGCGACGGATCTGAACGAGGAGGAAAACTACATATGCAGATCCCTCAAGTCATAATTCAGAATAGGAAAGTGGCCGCGATCTCAATTACAAACCTGACTGTCTAGGTGTCATAGTCACTGGCGCTTCATATAAACTGACAAGCATATGTACTTGGAATGTCCATGGACTTCTCTCTAAGTTATCCTTTCCTGATTTTGTTAACCTTTGCACTCAGTTCGACATATTCTGCTTAATTGAAACATAGTGTATTGAGTCATTGAATGTATCCTCAATTTTCCGTCAACATGTGTGCTTCACTTGTGATCCAACACGGCGATCAAAATACGGCCGATATAGTAGGGGTATCATTGTTTGCATAAAGAAACCTATTTCGACACAATTTAAATGAATATATAGTGATTGGAATGACTGTCTTTATTTCAGGGTGTTATGTAAGAAAATAAATAGGTCAGTGATTCTAGGTTTTGTGTATGTTCATCCTGAGAAGTCTCCCATGTATTTAGAATCAGATGAAAGTGGTATTGATCGGTTAGAGAGAAACCTGTCTGATATCTGTAGTGACTTTGATGATGTTCCAATATTCATTATCAGTGGCGACTTTAATGCACGAACAGGAGAGCTTGATGATTTTATACGTGATGATTCTACGAATTACCTCCCCTTACCCAACTATTATACGTCCGACTCCTTCAGTTCACCCAGGACGTCTCATGATTGCGACACAAATGCGTATGGATTTCAACTACTGGATTTATGTAAACAGTTTGGAATCCACATTGCCAACGGAAGAACGGATTCAGATTCACCGAGTAATTACACATTTATTTCACATTCAGGTACCAGTATTGTTGACTACTTTATTGTATCAAGTGAAATGTTCAACGAATTGCATGATCTGGAAGTGATTCCAAGCACAGAGTCCGATCACATGCCCGTTGTGTGTACCTTTTCAAACTTATTCACAGGTGCAGAAAATGAAACTACAACACTGAAACTGAAGAGGATTCCTAGATTCAAGATGTCCAGTACTTATTCAAATGATGTCAATTATCTTTGCCAGTCACAAGATATGCTAGACAAATTTTACTGTCGCTTGAATACAGATATTAGTTCAGCAGTGTCAATGCTCAATGACATACTAACATCGTGTGTCCAGGAGCAGAAACCTAAGAGTAATGTGGCACAGAAGGACAGGAAAATACAGACTGCATGGTATGACATTGATTCCGAGAATCTGAAACGAAATACGTGTAAATTGTTGAATGTGTTTAGACACTGTAGAAGCAAAGATAACCTCGTAAACTACATAGATGCCAAGTCAAAATTTAGAAAATGCTGTGATCGTAAGAAAGTTGAAGTGGATGGTAACATTGCTAAACACTTAGAACATGCCGCAAAATATGGAGACTGTAAAGTGAGTGAGTGAGTTAAGATTTAAAGTCACATCGGCAATAGTTCAGCCATATCGTGACTAAAGCAAGTTATAAATATATCAACAATTTAAGTGAAATTATAAAATTCTGCCAAGGAAGGACAGTAAAATATCTAGATAATCACAGATATATATGTAAAACTAGTAATTGAATCTAAAACATTTTAACTATATGGGACATCACAATATAAAAATGGGCTATAGATCGCCACCAACTGAAGGTAGATCACCATGCTAGGAGCCATGGGGACTAACATTACTTTTGCTACCTGCATGGATCCTAGCTGGATTTACACCATCCCTTCAGCCGCTGGCGATTGTAGGAAAATTTAACCAACAGTTAAAATAACAAAAATACTACGTTTAAAATGTGATAATTTATATTTTACTTTGAAAGTTTTGGGACTTACGTACCCTCTCAGGAGGACAATAGTTTTACGCTACGTCAACCCTCTTTGAGGGTACAGCCACTAACAATCTCAGTGACTAATTTAAATTACCAATAATAAAATATTTATCTATTTACAAATCAGTTAATAATCTAATTCTTTTAAAAATTCAACTATTAAATGATAATTAACATTATTAAAAAGATCCTTCAATGTCTTGACATTAAAATACTTATCCCTTGTGATGGAATATTCAACACAGTCAAGCAGGACATGCTCGACCGTGATTCTTTCATCACAAGGGATACAAAACGGAGGATCCTCACCTTTCAATAGGTACTCATGCGTATATCTTGTGTGGCCAATACGACATCGTCGTATGATGACCTCTTCAAATCTGGACTGACAACCCAAGTAGGTGTAACCGATAGTTGGTTTGATTGCATGTAATTTATTGATACCTACTTGGGCATCCCACTTCTTTTGCATCAGATCGCGGGTGTAGGTTCTAATGCTGGCTTTATAATCAGAGTATGGGATCAGAAGTCGTGTCACAGATTTGTTGAGTGCTGCCTTGGCAGCAAAATCGGCCATTATATTCCCAGAAATGCCAACGTGGCTGGGTAACCAACAGAGGACGATGTCGTATTGGCCAGTTGCAAGTTCATTATATAATTCTATAATTTCTATTAAAAGTGGATGCTTACAAGAAATATTTTTAATCGCGTGAAGGCAAGAAAGAGAGTCAGAAAATATGATATATTGTTTATATTTAGGGTGTCTATTTATATATTTAAGAGCTGTTAGTATTGCGTTTGCTTCTGCTGTGAAAACTGAACTGTCATTGGGTAATCTGGAAGATATTGTTTTGGACCCAATGACAGTGGCACAAGCAACCGCACCACCATCTTTGGACCCATCTGTAAATAAGGATGTATATGTATTATATTTACTCTTTAATTCATTATATTCTTGTTTATATTGTAAGTCATTAGTTTCTGACTTTTTAAATTTAGTGAGTGTTAGGTCGACTTGTGGCCTAACCAATCGCCAAGGTGGAGAAGAAACAACACGGGAAGGAGATATATTCTCCAAATCAATGCCAGCAGCAGAAATATATTGTTGGATTCTTATCCCAAGAGGTGGAACAAGTGAAGGTTTTTTATTATACAAATCCTCATAAAGAGGATTAAAAACGCAAGTGTGAGCAGGATTCATTAGTATATAACTTTGTGATATATTGTAGTGACAATTTGATACGGCGAAGTTTTAAGGATGGCTCATCGGCCTCAACGTAGAGACTGTCAATGGGAGAGGTTCTGAAAGACCCAAGACAAAGTCTTAGACCTTGGTGATGGATAGAATCAAGTAGTTTGAGGTTGCTTTTACAGGCCCCACCATATACGATAGAGCCGTAATCAAGCTTCGAGCGGACAAGTGATCTGTAAAGGTGTAGGAGCGTAGCTTGATCCCCTCCCCACCTTGAATTAGACACGACTTTCAATAAATCGAGTGCCTTCAGGCATTTAGTTTTTAGGGATTTAATATGCGGAAGAAAGGTTAAATGAGAGTCGAAAATGAGACCCAAGAATTTGGCCTCTTTTACAACCTTGATGGGAGTGCCATTTAAAAACAATTCTGGGTCTTTATGAGGCTAAGATTTTTTACAGAAGTGTAGACAATTAATTTTTGATTTAGAAAATTTAAAGCCGTTTTCAAGACACAATTTATGTATCTTATTCAAACACAACTGTAGTTGCCGTTCTATAGTATGCATATTCTTACCGCGACAAGAAATGTTAAAATCATCCACAAAAAGTGATCCATCAATGGAATCGTTTAAAACCTTGGATAAGCTGTTGATCTTAATGCTAAATAAAGTGACAGACAAAATACTGCCTTGTGGGACACCCTGATCCTGACTGTAATGATCAGACAGGGTAGAACCCACTCGGACTTGAAATTGCCTGTCTGTTAAAAACTGTGATATTAATTGAGGCAAACGGCCTCGTAATCCAAAGTCATGTAAATCTTTCAAAATGCCATGCTTCCAGGTGGTATCGTATGCTTTCTCAAGATCAAAGAATATCGATACAGCATGTTGGTTATTGACTATCGCATTTTTGACAAGGGATTCTAAACGTTCCAAATGATCAATGGTACTACGATTTTTCCTGAAACCACATTGAATATTTGTTATCAGGTTATTGGTTTCAAGATACCATGTTAACCTATTGTTTACCATTCGTTCCATGGTTTTACAGTCGCAACTCGTTAAAGAGATTGGTCTATAATTTGACGGATCATTATGATCCCGACCAGGTTTTGGAATAGGGACTACAATAGCATTACGCCACAAAGGAGGGAAATTCCCTGAAGTCCATATTGTATCAAAAAGAGTTAGAAGAGTTTCCAAACATGATTCTGGTAAATGCTTCAAGAGCTAATAGTGTATATTATCAGCTCCTGTTGCTGTATTATGAGCTTGCTCAAGGGCAGTGTGGAGCTCATGTAATGAAAATAATTCATTATAATCTTCGCCATTGTCCGAGTTAAAATATATTCTCTTCTTCTCCTGTTGTTTCTGGTATTGTTGAAATTCAGGGACGTAATTTGACGAAGAAGAATGTTTTACGAGTGTTTCACCAAGCTTATTTGCAATGTCAGACTTACCAGTTAATATATTGTCACCATCCTTCAGATGGTGAACAGTAGATTTGGAACCTTGTCCTTAATTCTTTGGATCATGTTCCATACCTTCGAAATTGGTGTACGGGAATTTAACTTGGAAACATACTTCCTCCACGACTGACGTTTAGTCTGCTTACATGCGCGTCGAGCCTTGGCATTTAAAATTTTAACTTTATCTAAATTATGGACAGTGGGATGTCGGCGAAAATATTTTTCTGCCTTCTTCCTACTTTTTCTGGCCTGTTTACAGTCATTATTAAACCATGGTTTACGAATATGTGGAATTGCAGAGGACTTGGGTATACTTTGATCAGCAATGTCATTTAGTATCTCGGAAAACAACTGTATAGGATCCTTGCTGTTTGCAAAAACATCGTGTTTTAAGTGATCATTACATAGTGTTTTATATAATGACCAATCAGCCCTGGCAAAGTTCCTTCTGGATAAAGGTGGATCATCTCCAGGGCTTATTGTTTTGAGAATGGTGGGGAAGTGATCACTCCCACATAGGTCATCATGGACCATCCATTCGAGACTGTAAAGAGTTTTGGTAAACTGTGAAACGAATAATGAACTATAGACGCTCGTCGTGTGTTGTAAATGCGCAAACTCTACATACACACTTCAAAGACTTGTTGAATCCAGTGAGTGTTGATGTTAACGACTCATTTGATGAACTTGTTTTGGAATATATAACAAACCATTACTGTGAACACTGTGATCATTCTCTTGGGAGTGATCTGCTGTCTGATGCAATCACTGATGACGAGATCCTGCAAGCTATAACACATCTTAAATCTGGTAAGTCTCCTGGTGATGATGGCATACCCCCCGGAGTTCTTCAAAGTCGTTCAGAAGTCACTTTTAGAATTTCTGACACCACTTTTCAATAAAATTTTAGATACTGGACTGTTCCCAGATGCGTGGAATGTAGGACTGATAGTGCCAATATTCAAGACTGGATCTACTCTTGACCCCAATAACTACAGAGGGATTTCGCAGCTGAATGTGGGTGGAAAAATATTCACATCTGTGCTGGAAACCAGATTACGAACATGGACTGATTTAAATGAGGTTCTCCTTGAAGCACAAGCTGGCTTTCCCCAGGTTATGGAACAGGTGATAATATCTTCACCATTCAAGCATTATGGTCAAAATATCTTTGCAAAAAAGGAGGTCGGTTCTACTGCGCTTTTATTGATTTAAAGAAAGCCTTTGATCTGGCAGATAGAGACAAACTGCTTTACTCGCTTTTAACACATGGATGTTATAGTAAAATATATAACGTACTCGCTAATATGTATACGTCGGTCAAAGCATGTGTGAAGGTTGACAACGGGAAAACTGACTCCTTCCTGACAAGTTCTGGAGTGCACCAAGGTGTATGTTAAGTCCTCTTTTATTTACTGTTTTCATCAATGAATTAACCACTGAAATCTACCAGACCTGCAAACACGGAGTCTTTGTTTCTCAGGACATCGCGGATATTAAGATGCTGTTATTTGCTGATGACGTCAACATGTTCTCTTACACGGTTATAGGTTTGCAACAACAACTAGACGTATTATACCAGTACTGCAAGTCTTGGGGACGCTGTGTCAATATGGATAAAACAAGAATAATCGTTTTTCGTAATGGTGGAATTATACGCAAGAAGGAGGAGTGGTTCTATGTGGGTGAACAATTAGAGTGTACAACATACTACAAGTATATTGGTCTACTATTTGCATCTAGGCTAAAATGGTCAGCTGCATGTAGCAATCTCGCATCACAGGCATCGAAAGCATTAAGGCCAGTATACCAGGTATTTAAACGTAACCAAGCAGTGACGTTCTCTACAGCAATGACTATCTTCGACTGCAAGATTTTATCAATCCTTCTTTATGGCTCCGAGATATGGTGAACATTATACAATGAAACAATTGAAAAGGTCCATACCTCTTGCCTTAAACGATTTATATCTGTTCGGAAATTTGCATCAAACAAAGCAATATTGGTTTCAACAGGTCGCTGCAGTGTGTTTGTGTATACCAGAGTGGGAGCAATCAAATACTGGTTGAAACTACTACGAATGAACTCCTCTAGATATCCAAGACAGTGCTATCTTCTTTTCAAATCTTTAGACGATAATGGAAGACATAACTGGGTGTCAGAGGTTAGATCTCTGCTCTTTTCAACAGGTTTTGCATGGACTTGGTTATCACAACAAGTTGGTGACGAGAAGTTATTTATCAGCACTTTCAGACAAAGGTTACAGGATATCTTTATCCAGGATTGGCATTTGTCTATTTCTACCTCAGGTTATCTGTCATTATACTCTGGATTTAAAACTGATTTTAACACAGAAACATATATTACTTGTCTCCAAGACAAGTCTTTGGTACGTGCATTCTGTAAATTCAGAATAGCATTGAACAATCTGAAGGTAAATGCATACAGGAAGGAGAAACAACAGTACGACTATACCATCTGCTGTGAACATTGCATGGATCTCAACATCGAAGATGAAGTTCACGTACTATTTTCCTGTCCAAAATATTCTGCACTTCGAATGAAATATTTACCATGGTTAACTTCTGTTGTGCCAAACAAATGTAACTTCATCAACTTATTTCTTCACAAAATCCACAAACAATCAAATTACTATCATTATATTTGAAGCATGTATTTAATCCTCGCCGTTCTTAATTATAAGTTTTGTTTATTATAATTATCACATCCACCTGACAAAATATAATATTCTGCTGTAATTGTACCTTAGGTCATAAGGCCTGCAGTATTGAATAAACTAGTCTGAGTCTGAGTCTGAACAATTTAGTCGGTCCTTGTGACAAGCATGGGCTTCTGGATATTGTTTTTCCCCTGAAAACCCCACTGGTCCTTATGAATAATATGTATCATACTCTGTGGTTACATCAAGAGAGGGATGATATGGAACCGTTAGGGCTCACATACTATAACACAATTAGTTTGAAACAATAATCTACGTAGGAGATAAAAGTGCCAAAGAACTAAATCTAAGGTTTTGGAACAATCAGGTTTAGACATATTCATGTAGGTTCAGATAAATAAAATTAGGGTGTACTGCTTGCCAAATGCAGGAAAAATCAGACCGAACAAAGCACAGTTGCGAATCATTTGCACAAGTTTCAACACGTTTCAAAAAAAAATAATAAAATGATAATGTCAGTGGAAAAACTGGACGTCAACGTTCCCGATGATGAAACGAGAGTTCTGCCTTCATTTCAATTTGCTTACATCTCCATGTGATTGCTTTCTTGGTGAAGTAGCCGATCTATTTTAAAACCCCACATCGTTGCCTTCAGTGTAGAATAGCCTATTTATCAAAGCATCAGAGTTATTGCCTTCTCTGTGGAGAAGATGGCCTTTTGTAAACATCAACTCAAATGTCCTTCGAGCAGCCAAGTTATGCTAAAAATCGCACGTGTCGAGTGCTATTTATACACGAATGAGTAGTGTTTCCGTGTAATTAGGCAGTTGTTAACATTTAGATATTAGGGCAGCAGTAAATTTGTGTTTTAACGGCATGAATCAAAATTATTTCTACTCTAAATCACAAACGTAGTTGTCACTCACCATCAAACCAACGAAGGTTAAGCCACTTGGCTTGATTTGAAGTAGGAATGCTTCTGATATGGAGAGTGAAGACTTACTACCTGATCCCACTGTTTGTGATGCTGCTCAGTCACTGACCACACGGAACCACGTGTACAGTTCAGGAGGAAATGTGATAACATCGAGGCTTCAGAAAAAGATGGGCATCAGATGTAGTTACAAATTTAGTTCGGGTTGGTTGATGTTTTTTTAAAAAATATATTATTAACCAAAGCGGATCTAAATACATACTTCACGAACAGAACAGAACAGAAGTTCATCAGCTTTCTCAGACAGCAAATAGTAGTTAAAGAAGCGTTAAATACGCTATACTAAGTCACCATTACGATGTCATCACCAAATAGTAGTGAAAGAAGCGTTAGATACTCCACACAGAGTCACCATTACGATGTCATCACCAAATAATAGTAAAAAAGAAGCGTTAAATACTCCACACAGAGTCACCATTACGATGTCATTACCAAATAGTAGTGAACGAAGCGTTTAATACTCCACACAGAGTCACCATTACGATGTCATCACCAAATAGTAGTGAAAGAAGCGTTAAATACTCCACACAGAGTCACCATTACGATGTCATCACCAAATAGTAGTGAACAAAGCGTTAAATACTCCACACAGAGACACCATTACGATGTCATCACCAAATAGTCGTGTAAATAGCGTTAAATACTCCACACAGAGTCACCATTACGATGTCATCACCAAATAGTATCGAAAAGAAGCGTTAAATACTCCACACAGAGTCACCATTACGATGTCATCACCAAATAGTAGTGATCGAAGCGTTAAATACTTCACAAAGAGTCACCATTACGATGTCATCACCAAATAGTAGTGTACGAAGCGTTAAATACTCCATACAGAGTCACCATTACGATGTCATCACCAAATAGTTGTGTACGAAGCGTTAAATACTCCATACAGAGTCACCATTACGATGTCATCACCAAATAGTAGTGAAAGAAGCGTTAAATACTTCACACAGAGTGACCATTACGATGTCATCACCAAATAGCACTGAAAGAAGCGTTAAATACTCCACACAGAGTCACCATTACGATGTCATCACCAAATAGTAGTCACAGATGAATATAGTCTAAACAGTTGTACACAATTACTGAATTACTGGATTAAATGAAACGTACAGATTTCTTAAGGGAACGATTTCGTATCAAACCCAATCATCTTCCTTGGTTCTTAGTCAGCACTTTGTACAATGTTCTACATTGTAATATAAAAAATGATTTGATTTAAAACTTAAGAAAAATTCGTACAAGTGCTGACATGTACATTAGCCATTGTATCTTTGCTTTATGAATACATTTCAAAATGTGGTTGAAAATCTCTTTTTGTTCTTCCTCTCAATTCCTTCCATAATGGGCATTGGCAGGACACTTGTGCGTTATTTAACTATGATCACAGATGCCATTTCAAATCTATATATGCCTTCACACAGTGCATACATTTATTCACCAGTATATTTAAACATCCACAGTCCTGAATACCCAAGACATTTCACCGTCAGCGGCCGGTATATTTGCGAGTATCTGTTGGCCCATAGAAACAGTAAAGTGCATTGATCTACATATCTTTATATACCTGGATATACTGTAACAAAGAGCCTTCAGATTCATTTATGTGTGCGATTCCTTGTGACTATTGTTTATTGCTATAACATATCAGTAGCTAAAAACACAGGTTGAGTATGGCACATGCTATTTTGGGGTCGTCAGAAGTTGATTTTTTAATGCCATTGCCTTTGGGTTTGTCTTTCATTACTCCCGCGTGGTTTGTAGATATTGGAACAATGCTGTTTAGATTATGTTATCTCTGGAATCAATGTTCTCACAATTAAATATTCAATTTAAACATAAATCATTATCTAATGGTGATATATTTTGCTTCATGATATATAGTTATATCCGAAAAGGTGTGCTTGTGGACCGGTATATCACGAAAACACAAATCGACAGAGACCAAAACAGACACAGCTGGACATTGGCAGGACACTTGTGTGTATTTTTGTGTTTTTTTAACTTTGGTCACAGATGCCACTTCAAATCGTTACATGCCTACATACGTACATCAACATATTCACAAGTATATTTTAACATGCATTGTCGTGAGTATCTATGGCATTTCACCGTCATCTGCTGATATATTTTCAAGTAGGCTCTTGGCCCATAGAAACAATGTCAGTATAGTGCATTAAAATATACATATTTATGAATACCATGAGAAACTGTAAAAGAAGACTTCAGATTCATTGATGCATGTGATTGCTTACAAAGTGACTATTGTTTATTTCTTTAACATGTCAGCAGCAAAATACAGGTTGAGTACAGCATATATTAGTCTTGGATCGTCAGGAGTTTTCTTTAATAAAAAGGTAGTGGGGTTTGTGTTTCATCACTCCCTCGTGGGATATTGGAAATTGGAAAAAAACGGGTTAGATTATGTTTTCTCTCGTACCATATCCGCAGATGGCATATATCCTTGTTCCGTGAAACATACTTATATCCCGAAAAAGTGGTGCTTACCGACAGTAATATCACAAATACGCAGAGACCAAAACACACACTGCTGTGTTCTTTGGTCAAGATCTTCCAGAACGGATCAGCGGTATGTTTCCTAATGTCCATCCGACCCGTGAAGGTCCGGGTTAGAATTGTTCTTCAGTAACCGATGCGAAAGGGATCGGATGACCAGGGTCAGTTGGTGGACACATGTTATCGTATCCCAATTGCGTAGATCGATGCTCATGCTGTTGATCACTGGAGTGTCTGGTCCAGACTCGAGTATTTACAGACTGCCGCCATATAGCTGGACTGTTTCTGAACTAACTAACTCAATCTTAGGTCCATCCAAGCTAGGGAAACGAAAGTTTCCTTCATAAGGCACACATTTACTCATGAAAACACACTTATTTATTCTCACAGATTAGAGAGACATCTGAAGTGCAAGTACGTGTGGTATACCAACAGTGTTAAAATGATTCTTATTGGTAACCTTGTGACTGAAAGCATTGTCTGCAGGTAGATGAGCCCGAGAAAACAGTAAGTAGGTAACACCAACTGAACTGACTGACTGAGTTTGGTTGTACGCCGCTTTCAGCAACATTCCAGCAACATCACGGCGGGGGACGCCTGAAATGGGCTTCACACATTGTACTCATGTGGGGATTCGAACCCGGGTCTTCGGCGTGACGAGCCAATGATTGAACCACTAGGCTACCCCACCGCCCCTCACAGCACTTTCCACGTCCACTGGATGATGCATGTAACTATGTTCGAGCCACTGGCAGTGTTGGCCGGTTGTTAAGCAATGGCTGTGTAGGCTACGTGTAGGTGAAAGTGGCGTAATGATATTTAAGTTTGGTTTTATTCTAAGCAATGGGTGGAGCTGTTGCCCTCCGGGTTTTACTCGCCACATATTACGATATTTGTTATTGTCATTTCCATACTCCAAAATTGGAAGCTTCTAATTCGTGCATTTATATTCGGATAGACATCCCACGTTACGTTTTGGTGTCGTGATGGTATTTGGGAATGAAACCTTCCTTCTGAGGCTCCGGTATGGATCCAAATTATGCATGAATATCGCTAAAAAGTCATATGTTGTCATTTCTTTGACCTGGCTAAGTAATATACAATGGGAATTTCATGCACAAGAACAGCGTTTTAATAGGTAACGTTGGAGACACCTGAGTAAATTAAGAAATTTCGTGAGAAGGATGTGAGATGATATGGTAGGGGTGGAGCTGATTTCAGGAACATCACGATGGCCATACCTCCGTCTATTAGATGTCACTTCTATTAGATCGGTACTCGCATCACAAATACGTACTCTCATCTCAAATACATGGCATTTCATATCAAAGGTCTTTGTCATGACTAACTATATACTAATGAAGTACTTGTGACGGACAGAAGAAACATGGTCGTATGTAGTCTCACTGCTGGCCCAGCGTCTGTGGGCGAGCGAAATTATCAGAACGAGTACTTCACTCACATATCTGTACGCAAAAACATTTGTGTGAAAACAACAATCAGGTTTACGCATGAAAACAAACAGAGAATATAGCAACTACAGCAGGTATTTATATACAGACGAAGTGAAACAAGACATATTAGGATAATTAAGCTGCAAAGAATAACGGAAATATAATTTTAATGGCTATGCACATGAACCGCAATAGCGTATTTTTTTTAAATACTGCGGCTTATTTAATAAGTGCATTTATTAAAGTTACTCCCCTAAATACTTACAAGGCCACAGGACTCATAACATTTAAGACCTTCCAACCCCAACTGAAAAACAACTATCAACATTGACTACAACAGTCTTTTAATTAAACAGAATAGAAGAAAACGTATGTTTCATGAGTTTTATGAAAAAATACATAACCTCCACAATCTGATAACCACTGACATATTTGACCTGCATCATATTCACGAACAAACATCAAATTACAAGTGAGGGTAAAAGCAATCGATATATTATTATCAATATTATATTAACTTGGAAATATTCAAATAACACAGAACATTCACAAACTGGTACGATGGTATTCACAAACTGGTACTTGACTGATATAAACACTGCATAAAGTGTGAAACAACTCTTAGATACACAAATTCACGAACTGTTAGACATGTGGAGCACAATGACATGGCCACTTGTCATCTTTAGTTTCACATATCTATTCCATGTTATGAGAGGCCTATTTGCACAGGATATTAAACACTGCAGGATATATGTTGTACATTGCGCCACGTTTACTCGTCCTTCCGATCTTCATAAGATACACGACCGCTTCCGTGGTGTAGTGGTTAGAGCGTTCGCCCGGATAGCGGAAGGTCGCGGGTTCGATCCCCGAACGCATCCTACCAAAATACGTTAAAATATGGTACTTGTTGGTCCCTGTCTGGCGCTCGGCATTTATGAGTACAACAGGGACTGAATGGCTCGGAGTCAGTATAACGTGTGTGCATGGGGGCTTCACTGCGGCATAGTATCTCAGTGGGCTAGCACTAGAAAACCAGCTTCAGTCTGAGCTTGTACAAACAGCCACACATACACACGCATGATGTCGTCATATGAGCGAATATTCTCAAGGACAACGTTAAACCCAATTTAACCTCACCTCACCTCATACGATACACAAATAACTATTGTCAAAGAACTGCTACAAATTCTATCTAATGACTGATATGACTTTTTTCAGTATTTTACAAGAAAACTAATGCGGGATACGTTTGTTCAAGATTTGAAACGAATACAGGCAGTTTTTTATGTTTTCTTTGACAGACATTCAAGAATGAGGACACTTTGTCTGGATATAGAACTTCTTTATGCTGTATAGTTGACGTTCGACATAGAATATAATGTCGTTGTGTCACTACTTGCTTGACAACGACATGAGAATCAATGTCGAAACATCGCCTAAACAGAGTAAAGTTGTATATTTATACAAAAAAGTCCTCATTATATTTTTTGTTGTCAGTATGTTAATAATCCCGATCTCGTGTTACTGGACATCCAGTTTGTTGACGTTGATGTTGACGGTGGTCAATGCATTTGAAAAGTCCTTACCGAGCTCTGTTTTCATGTTTCAGCTACCTCCGGAGGTAGCTCCATTTTCAACACACACCAACAACACGAAAGAGTCCCTTTGTTGACAGCTTCGTATGAGGAATGATATTTTTGTTTCCGAGTTTTAAGGTTATGATAGCTCTTGGCAATACTGCATAGATTGTCCCACCATGGTAATATAGACTGCTACCCTGTGTATATGGAAGTGTTACTGCTGTTGTGGTCTGGTTCGGAAAAGAAATGACCATGAGTGACCTGCTAACGTGAACGTACAGTTGGTTTCGGTCGTAGTCAAACGTCATTCCACCACTGAGCCCCCTAATCTTAATAATATGTGTTATGTTTGTGCCATCGTATGTTGTCATGACGATTTTAGTGTAAAAATAAAGCCACAAAAATAGCCTTTGACGTTTAGAGTCAACTGCCATGTAATGGCAAAGTGCATTCCTAACGTCAATATATCTGAAGTGTCTGCCTTCCGTTGTCATGACTCCGACTTTAACTTTTGGAGAGGTTGTCGCCATGAATACCAACTGTTTCTTCTCGTCCACTGCTATACTCTTTACAGGTACCTTCCGCTTTAACACAGTGTTGTTGTATGTGTCGAGGTCCCAAGATATCATCTTGCGTGTCGATAACCCTATCAGAATTCTCCTCAACTTAGGAGCATACATGACTGCATCAATACTGCACTTACTGATGTAGGGGTATGGTTTCATAGTGTAGTTCTGCAGGTAGATTTGTCGTAAAGGCGTTTTAAAATTCTGAGCCACAACTAGGAGTCTCATCCTGGCGTTTTTCGTGAGTCTTTTTTCGGGGTCTGAAATATGTAGTTTAGTCACTGCTCAAATAAACTAGGATCAATTTCATGTATTTTCACGACGTATGTTGACCGTGTATACATCACACCTTAACTGATTCCAACACCGTTAGTCAGACAATCATAAAATATCTAAGCATTCATAATATTTATGATAACGAGATGAATCTGCGGCAACAGAGACCTCCACAGTCAGTCATGTGGACCCTTGTCATGACAGGTAACAGTGCTTACAGGTTCCGTCTTACGCTGAATTACCACTTGGATACAATGTGTCAATGCCATGTATTGTGTATCCCGCCGAGATATTGCTTGTGTACTGCTAACGGTTGCTTAAAACATTGCATACACTCTCACTCTTAATGCTCTGACACCAAGATTATTCCTGCATCATACACAGCTGTACGTTAAGCTCAATACAATTGTTATTACCGTTCCTGTCAATGCACACAAGCCTCTGTGTTCTCTTGAGCAGCAGCCGGGAAGAGTGCGGACATGTCTCACTGAAGCCCTTTGCAATCCCGTTTGTGTCCTACAAGCAAATGAGAAGCAGATATACATCTCACACTCAAGACTGCCTCAAACTCTGACCACGATCTGTAATGGGGAGGACGTATGTACAGTTCCCGAGCAGGAAGTGTCGTATTGCAAAACAAATAGTATCAACATGGTCTTAATTACGTTTGTAACATATCAGCAAGATGAATTCTGTAATTATTTTACCTCTTTGATGAAATATTGTCTTTCATCTCTATGGCGAAATGTTGGACCATAGTTTACACGACAGGAAAGTTCTTTCTGGGAGAATGTGTACGATGAACAACCAATCAGGGTTGAACAAAAAGCAGCACACATCTTAATTCCGTACGGTCTTTTCAGAAATGACTGGGTTTCTTGACGACTAAGCACCATTAAATAGCAGAGAACAAGGTGTCCACATACTCCACTAGCCATAATTTTTTCCAGGGGAATCTACAAATTAAGCATATATTTGGCAGAGGTTATTGACAGACCTGTTGTAATCACGTGACGATGGAAACGCCATATACAGTTCCAGAAACATCTTTTATCTTGATTCACAACTTTTAACTCAGTGTTTAAGTAAAACTCACAGATTTGCAATTTCATCCCAAACTGAACTGACATGGCATGAAATATTGCCCAAAGTTCGGTTCAACCCGTAATCCTCACCTAAAACATCACTGTTCTTTTCCAAAGAACACTCTCGAATCTTTAATACAGTTAAGGTCATTATGTTGTTGAGACAAAGTTATAAGTTACTCCAGCCTACTGCACAATTAACCATTACTATTAGTGTTGTATTTATTGGAAGAAGTCGGAAATATAGTTTTTGAAAACTATATTTCCTTAGACGTTGATAATAGACCATGATTATATATAGACAGGCGCATATGACATGTTCAAATCGTGGACTAGACTCTGAGCTTGATAACTAGGATGTTAGGATACATGGGTACTTCTAGTCAAATGCGCCACTGATTTCTGTGCAGACTAGAATATTTCTCCCGAACATACTTTGCCTTCACCTTCACTGAAGAAGATAACCTGTTGTAAACACCCACGTAATTGCTGTCCTTGTCTTGTAGCCAGTTTTTACCAAACATTTTATGAATGTGATTTCGGTGATAAATATGAATGAACAGCGTTTCTGTGTAATTAGGCAGTGGTTAACTTTTTAAAATTAAAGATAGATATACATTTGCTTGAATCAAAATATTTTGACTCCCAATTACACACTTACCGTCACCCCAACGAAGGATAACACACTTGGCTTGATTTGAAGTAGGGATGGTTCTGATGTCCAGAGAGAGGACTTTCACACCTGGTTTATACTGCTGCTTAGTCATTGACCACACGGACCCACATGTATAATTCAGGAGGAAATATGATACAAATCTTTTTCTGTAGCCTCGATGTTATCAGATGTTAATGGTTGAGTTGGTTATTTTAATTCATTATTCACCAAGGCAGATGTACTTTGCATATGAACTTCACGTGCTCCACCAAATTTCTCTACAAATAACATTTATATCTTATTAGGATCTATGTTATAAAAAACATATCAATGTCATAAATTGTGTATGAATACTTTAAAGTTCACGACACAACCCGTTAGATACATCCCATATAATCAGCTACTGTTTAAGGGACTGGGGTAGCCAAGTGGTTAAACGGTTCGCTCGTCACGCCGAAGGCCCAGGTTCGATTCCCCTTATGGGTACACTTTGGGAAGTCCATTTCTGGTGTCCCCCGCCCTGCTATTGCTGGAATATTGCTAAAACGACGCAAAACCATACTCAATCAGCTACTGTTTAAAGTTCCTTTTTGAAAAATGATTTGCGGTTATTCATCCTTAAATGATGATTTAAGGGGTACACAATTATGATCAGGGCATGTTGACTTAATATTTTATGAAACCCCAAATAGAAACAAAAAATTGCATGATGTTTAATGGCATCACAGTTTCATTTGAAACAGAAGACGTCTGACTATGAGGCCTTCTACGTGATGCCGTGACGGCAACACAGTGTTTTATCATGGGCAGGAGAACTAGGCCAAAACACGTGTTTTGGTCATTGGCCAGAGAGGGCTTGCCCAACTTCTTGCAAGGTCTGGGGATGATTCAGTTGCTCGTATTTGGAGGATGCTGCTGTGGAGATAAGGTAACCTGATATGAACGTCAACTTGGTGTGACGACACAAGCGGCATCCCAGGCCCTAAGCAATCCACAACGATGCCCGTATGTTGCACTTCAGTCCTGAGACTGTGTATCATTGTCTGACGACTACAAAAGGGGTCTCGTGTTGCAGTGGATTGCCCAGCACAAAGAATAATGAGTATGAATGCAAGAACAAGGGTATTTCTCTTAAAGGGAACCTTCAATACATTAGGAAAAATAACGCCTGGATGGACCATAGGATAATCATCATAAATATACCCATCCTTACGGAATGGACATTAACGAAATTCTGGGCCCACGATGGCCAGCAACAACTTAACACTTTTGGAAATGAGACAACATGGAAACAGAACTAATATTATCTTACTCAGACGGATAATGAAAGAGAATTATAATCAGGGACTTTCTTATGTATTGTGACACATTGTAAGTCTTTGAATGTCACATACAAGTGTTACACACACATGAGGGCAATTTAAGGAATTTATCTGTCATTTGTGGATGGCGTTTTGGAGTATATTATAATTATTCCGTCATCTGGAGAATGACAGCTTTGAAGCAGAGAAGTATATATGTACTTGTTAAAACAACAAACGTGAGGAGATCACGAACGCTGACACCTGACAAGGTATTATCATTGTGATTTCTGATATATGTGAAGGACGTAGTATTTACCACTATTTTCATTATTTTTTTTGCCGATGACATGCCAATAGTGCAACAGTTACTAGCTGGAGTTCAAGATTAACAGACAACATGTAGAGGGCTCTAGAAACTAAAATTTGCTTTGTGTCACACTTATGCTGATACGGAACAAGAAGAACCATGTCAGCACACTGATGAAGAACGTTGCTTCACAGCTTCGTTCCAATTCACACATTCGTCACCACGCACCACTTTCTGCTACAAGCAAAAGGAGCGATTTTGTATGGAACTGAATCAGCCTTCTTGGTGCTCAATAAGCACTTTCTACATGTTTCTCTCTCTCTCTCTCTCTCTCTCTCTCTCTCTCTCTCTCTTTCTCTCTCTCTCTCTCATTACTCCCTCGTGGTTTCTAGATATTGGCAAAATGATGTGTTTAAATTATGTTATCAGTGGGATCAACGTTCTCACAATTAAATATTTACTTTCAACATAAATCTGTATCCATAGGTGATATATATTTTTGTTCCATGACAGCTAGTCCAGGTGCGATAATGTGGTACTTAATTATATCTCAGAAAAAAATATATAACAGAACAAAATAAACACTCCTGATATCTCTTAATTGTTCATCAAGCAATAGTACAACAAAGCGCTGTTACGGGCGTTGATTGGTTAACATTTTCCAAAGAAGCCGCTAAGTATGCATATTCTTATGTTGTTAGGTTCATCCATGCAAAGATGAGGAATGTTTCCTTCATGAGACACGCCTATATTCTTGGCCACAAATATGTTAACCCTCACTTATCACTCTCCTTTGTCTCTCTCTCTCATATAAATACTCTTCTCTCTCTCGCTCGCTCTCTCTTTCTCTCTCTCATATACATACTCTTCTCTCTCATATACATACTCTTCTCTCTATTCTCTCTCATATACATACTCTGCTCTCTCTCGCTCACTCTCTTTCTCTCTCTCATATACATATTCTTCTCTCTCATAAACATACTCTTCTCTCTCATATACATACTCTTCACTCTATTCTCTCTCATATACATACTCTGCTCTCTCGCACATACGTATTCTTCTCTCTCGCTCACTCTCCCTCATATACACACTTCTCTCTCTCGCTCACTCACTCTCATATACATACTCTTCTTTCTCGCATATACGTATTCTTCTCTCTCGCTCACTCTCCCTCATATACACACTTCTCTCTCTCGCTCACTCACTCTCATATACATACTCTTCTTTCTCTCGCTCACTCACTCTATAATATACAAACTCTTCTTTCTCTCGCTCACTCACTCTATAATATACATACTCTTCTCTCTCATATACATACTCTTCTTTCTCTCGCTCACTCTCTCTCATATACACACTTCTCTCTCTCTCTCACTCTCTCTCTCTCTCTCATATACATACTCTTCTCTCTCGCACATACGTATTCTTCTCTCTCGCTCACTCTCTCTCATATACACACTTCTCTCTCTCGCTCACTCACTCTCATATACATACTCTTCTTTCTCTCGCTCACTCACTCTATAATATACATACTCTTCTCTCTCATATACATACTCTTCTCTCTCCCGCTCTCTTTCTCTCGTATGCATACTCGTATTCCTCTCGCTCACTCTCTCTCATGCATATACATACTCTTGTCTCTCTCGCTCGCTCTCTCTTTCTCTCTCTCATATACATACTCCTCTCTCTCAAATACATACTCTTGTCTCTCTCGCTCACTCTCTCTCATATACATACCACACTCTCAAATACATACTCTTCTCTCTCTCACTCTCTCTTATATACACTACTCTTCTCTCTCTTGCTAACTCTCTCATATACATACTCTTCTCTCTCGCTCTCTCTCTCTCTCTCTCTCTCTCTCTCTCTCTCTCTCTCTCTCAAAGTGGTTTGTGTGAATAAGGAGATATCAACTGACGGGATTTTGTGATTTGGGACAATGTTTAATTGTAACATTGAAACATAGACGTGAGTGAGTGGGTGAGTTATTATTTAACGTCACATCGGCAATATTTCAGCCATATCGTGACGAGAACACTTGGCATAAAAACAGCATATATATAGAGAGATTATAAAACCTGCCGACAAAGGACTGTAAAACAACTAGAGTATCAAAGATATATCTGTAAAACTAGTAATTGAATCTAAAACATTTTAACTATAGGGGACAACACAATATGAAAACGGGCTATAGATCGCCAGCAACGTAGAACACCATACTAGGGACGATGGGGACTTACAGTAGATTTACTTCCTGCATGGGCCCTAGCTGGATTTACAACATCCCCTCAGCTGTTAGCAATGGAGACATATCTAGCCATACATTAAAATTACACATATTCTACGATTAAAAACCGGAAAGTTGAAATTTACTTTGAATGTTTTGTATACGTACCCTCTCTCAGGAGACCGCCTCTGTGGTGTAGTGGTTAGAGCGTCCGCCCGGATAGCGGAAGGTCGTGGGTTCGATCCGCGACCGTGTCATACCAAAAGACGTTAAAATATGGTACTTGTTGGTCCCTGCCTGGCGCTCGGCATTAATGGGTACGACAAGGACTGGTCGGCTCGGAGTCAGTATAATGTGTCTGAGTGGGGTATTCATGCTTCACTGCGGCATGGTATCTCAGTGGGCTAGCACTATAAAACCAGCTTAAGTCTGGGCTAGTACATGCAGCCGCACATACACATACACACGCATGCACGTCGTCATATGAGCGAAATATTCTCAAGCACGACGATAAACCCAATTTCACCTCACCTCACCCTCTCAGGAGGACAATAATTTTACCCTACTTCAACCCCCTTTGAAGGTACAGCCACTGACAATCTCTGTTACTAATTCAAACTACCAATAATAAAATATATAGCTATTTACAAATCACTTAACAAATCTAATTCATTTAAAAATGCAATAATTAAATGAGAACTAATGTTATTAAAAAAATCCTTCATAGTGTTACTTTGAAATAGTTATCCCTTGTGATGGAATATTCAATGCGGTCAAGCAAGACATCATTGACTGTAATTCTTTCATCACAAGGGATGCAAAACGGAGGATCTTCGCCTTTAAGCAAATATTCATGTGTATACCTTGTATGGCCAATGCGACATCGTCGCATAATGACCTCTTCGAATCTGGACAGACAACCCAAGTAGGTGTAACCAATATAAGGTTTTATTTCATGTAATTTATTTATACCTACCTGGGTGTCCCACTTCTTCTGCATCAGATCTCGGATGTAAGTTCTAATGTTAGCTTTGTAATCAGAGTATGGGGTAAGAAGTGGTGTCACAGACTTGTTGAGTGCTGCCTTAGCAGCAAGATCAGCCCATGTGTTCCCAGAAATGCCAACATGGCTGGGTAACCAACAAAAGATGATGTCGCATTGGCCAGTTGCAAGTTCATTATACAATTCAATAATTTCTATTAAAAGTGGATGTTTACAAGAAAGGTTTTTAATGGCCTGAAGGCACGTAAGAGAATCTGAAAAGATTATGTATTGTTTATATTTACGGTGTTTATTGATACATCTAAGAGCTATTAATATAGCGTGAGCTTCTGCTGTGAAAATAGAACTGTTATTGTACTTGGACCCATCTGTAAATAAGGATTTATATGTATTATATTTATTTCTTAATTGACTAAATTCCTGTTTATACTGTAATTCTTTTGTGTCTGATTTTTTAAATATGGTTAATGTTAGATCAACTTGGCGGTGAAGAAAGAAGACGGGAAGGAGAAAGAAAAGGCTTAATTCTGTGCCCAAGAGGCGGAACAAGAGAAGTTTTTGTTGTGGTATAGATCCTAATAAAGAGGATGAAAGACACAGTCATATGCAGGGTTTGATTCGCTGGAATAAAGTTTTGTTATATACTGTAAAGATAGTTTTATACGGCGTTGTGCAAGAGATGGCTCATCTGCCTCAACGTAGAGACTGTCAACAGGAGTTCGAAAAGACCCAAGACAAAGTCTGAGACCTTGGTGGTGGACAGAATCTAATAGTTTTAAATTGCTTTTGCTGGCTCAACCATATACGATGGAGCCATAATCAAGCTTCGAGCAAACCAGTGATCTGTAGAAATAAAGGAGGGTAGCTTGATCCCCTCCCCATTTTGAGTTGGAAACAATTTTCAGTAAATCGAGTGCCTTCAGGCATTTAGTTTTTAAGGATTTGATATGCGGAAGAAAAGTTAAATGCGAGTCGAAATTATACCCAAGAACCTGGTCTCTTTCACAACTTTGATGAGAGTGCCATTTAAATATAGTTCTGGGTCTTTATGCGGCTTATACTCTCTACAGAAGTGTAGCCATTTTCAAGACACCATTTATGCATTTGTTTAAACACAACTGCAGTTGCCGTTTAATAGTATGCATATTTTTACCCCGACAAAAAATATTAAAATCATCCACAAAAAGTGATCCATTAACTGAATGGTTTAAAGCTTTGGATAAACTATTCATCTTGATGCTAAATAAAGTGACAGACAAAATGATGCCTTGAGGGACACCCTGGTCCTGATTGTAATAATCAGACAGGGTTGAACCCACTCGGACTTGAAATTGCCTGTCTTTTAAAAACTGTGATTTACAAAGAGGCAAAAGGCCTCTGCAAACCAAAATCATGTAAATCCTTCGAAATGCCATGCTTCCAGGTGGTATCGTATGATTTCTCAAGATCAAAGAATATCGATACGGCATGTTGTGTATTTACTATTGCATTTTTAACAAAGGATTTTAATCGTACCAAATGATCAATGGTACTAAGATTTTTCCTGAAACCACATTGAATATTGATTATAAGGTTATTGTTTCCAAGATACCGTGTTCATCTATTGTTTACCATTCGTTCCATGGTTTTACAGAGACAAATCGTTAAAGAGATTGGTCTGTAATGAGACGGATCAGTATGATCCCGGCCAGGTTTGGGAATAGGGACTACAATGGCATTACGCCGTGAAGTTTGGAAATTCCCTGAAGTCCATATCACATCAAATATATTTAGCAGTGTTTCTAAACATGGTTCGGGCAAATGCTTCAAGAGCTTATAGTGGATATCATCAGCCCCTTTTGCTGTACCATGAGCTTGCTCAAGGGCAGTGTGGAGCTCATGTAATGAAAATAGTTCGTTATAGTCTTCACCATTGTCTGAGTTAAAATTTAATCTTTTCTTCTCCTGTTGTTTCTGAAACTTTTGAAACTCAGGGACATAATATGATGAAGATGAATGCTTGGCGAGAGTTTCACCAAGTTTATTAGCAATGTCAGTTTTATTAGTTAATACATTTTCACCATCCTTCAGCTGGTGAACAGTAGATTTAGAACCTTTGCCCTTTATTCTTTGTATCATGTTCTACACCTTTGACATAGGCGTGCGTGAATTTATTTTAGATACATAATTACGCCAAGATTGACGCTTATTTGTTCAAAAGCACGTCTGGCTTTGGCATTTAAAATTTTTACTTTGTCGAGATTATGCACGGTAGGATGTCGGCGAAAATACTTTTCCGCTTTTTTCCTACACTTTCTGGCCTCTTTACATTCATTATTGAACCATGGCTTAGGAATGTGTAGAATTGCAGAGGATTCGGGTATAGTGTGGTCAGCAATGTCATTGAGTATATCTGAAAACGACTGTATAGGATCTTTGCTGTTCGCAAAAACATCATATTTTAAGTGTTCAGTACATAATGCTTTATACAATGACCAATCAGCTCTGGCGAAGTCCCTTCTTGATAAGGGTGGATCATCACCAGGGTTGATTGTTTTGAGAATGTAGGGGACGTGATCACTCACACAAAGCCCGCAGTCTAGACTACCAGTTGTCCGACTTCCATTTTTGTGGAAGTCGCGGTAGCTGAGTGGGTTAGGCGGCTGACTTTGTGTGCTGGCGATTGGGTGCCTGACTCAGAGGGTGTGAGTTTGAATCATGGATGGGGCTCAACTCAAAAAGTACTCGAATTTGTACTTTACTAAGAAAGTGTAATCCCAAATATAACACATGTTACTCCCACATATGTCATCATGGACCATCCATTCAAATTCATTATATAACATGGAGTCAGCAAGTGATATATCCAGGGACGAATATGTTCCCATAGCTGGATGTAGATAAGTGGCTGAATCGTCATTGCAAATACATAAATTATTATCGGAAACGAATTCCTCAAGGCCTTTACCTTTAGTGTTAGTGTGTCCTTTGAGGTCACCCATGATGATAAATGGCTTTGGGAGCTGATCATATAGATTGTGAAGATCCTATTGTCGAGTGTCAGAAGAAGGAGGGACATATAGACTGCACAGAGTCAAGGCAACGTGAAGAGTTAAACGAACAACAACAGTCTGAAGATTTGTGTTAAGTGAGACAGGGCTTTGTATAATACCCTGTCGCACCAAAATAGAAGCGCCTCCAGTAGCTTTATCCCCTGGACGGGAAAATGAATGATATTCACTGTACTGTCTTCAATTAAAGGTATCAGAGTTTTTACGATATGTCTCCTGAAGACATAATGCTGAAGGTTGAAGATCTTGAATGAGTAAGTGTATTTCATTGAAGTTATTCTTCAATCCTCTACAATTCCACTGAACTATATTAGACAATTGAGTCATGGTGGTTCAATTGGGGATCTCTCTCGTGAATGGGAGGAGGAATTTGTCCTCCGCTTTTCCTGTGAGGACGGAGTAATCTCCATACTGAGAGATCCAAAGGGGTTTTCCAGAGGAAGCTCTGAAGGTAAAGTAATGGTATTTGTAGGTTTCTTAGTCAATTTCTTACCTTTCTTTTTTGACAAAGAAGTGGTGTCTGGTTGTTTATGAGAAGTTGGTGCTGGTGTCTCAGACGGATTTTTTTTGTAAAGTACTGTTCTGAAGGGTCCGTAAAGAACTGATGTTCTCGGACACAGTACGTGATAGTACAAATACACCTGAAGCGCGGCAAGGACATTAGCTTTTCATGCTGCACGAGATTCTGCGCGAAGGTCGACCGCGTATGAGACAGATGTAAAAACTTTCAGTTGTAGGCTAGTGACGGTTGTTAGTGGGTAACTCTCTCCAAGTGATAGCTAGCAAGTACAGATAAAATAGAAATAGAAACAGAGATAGTTGAGAGGATTATTCACTAACATTTAACACTTGCTAGGTAGACAGTTTCTTCATATTAAGTTTAAACTTCATTATTTACTAGCTTATTTCACACTTCTTATTGCATTAAAGAGGGGATTTCACGTTTAGTTGATTATAAGGGGATTTCACGTTTAGTTGTTTATAAGGGGATTTCACATTTAGTTGATTGAAAGGTAAGTCCAAATTTATGTAGTTTAGTTTAACTTCCACTGCACACCATAGATAATTTAGTTTAATTTCCACTGCGTAACAAGTACCAGGTAGTGACTGAGCTTGCAGGTAAGCTTCAGTCTGAGTAGATGTTCCAGTATCCTCAGAGATTTTATAGAGAATAGTTTTATTTTCTGATACCCACGAGATGGCCGTCTGGCACCCATGGTCAACCTTCAGACAGGAAGTAGATGCTGCAGCAGAGTACGTTTTTTTTGTGGAGAGGTATGAAATGTGTTAGGTAACAATTTCTTCGCTTCAACAAAAGAGCTATTATTGGTGTGTTTTATTTTCAGAATCTGTGCTTGTCTTTCAAAGGCTGGACATGATCTTGAGGAGGACAAGTGATCACCATGACAATTTGCACAATTGATGTCACGTGTACAGTCGGCATTGTCATGTTTTCCAGTATCCATATTCCAGCTGTTTAGATACAGGGATAAGCTGTGTCTTTCAATGACAGAAGTCCATCAGTGGGTCCACAACACTTTTATTCGTGATTCAATGTGTATAACTACATGAGGTTACAACAATGACTAGGCGGCATATCGGAGGCGATGGTCAGCCAACCTGCCTAGTCGCTGTCTCAGGGTCAAGTCCCGACTAACACAAAGCATTCTCAATTTATCCCTAAGGGTCTGATCAGACTGCCACGTGTCGCATTTACGACAGATGTCTGGTCAGCCTGCAGTATCCCGCACCTCATCCACATTGTCATGCTTCAGTGGCCAACCGGCCTTTGTCTAACTTTGATTATAGTCAGCTAAGGACTCTATGGTGGTGGCCATGATGACAATGGTCATGTTGTGTTGATTCATTTCCATTGACAGCATGGTCATTACTTAGAGAGATATTCAATTTACATTACTCAAGGAATATTATAGATATCCCCGATAAACCCTGTTCCAAACTGCCTACGATATACGCCCTTTCTGTAAAGAAGGACGTGACCCACGTCCTTATGCACATTGTGAATGAGGTAGCGATAACATTTCAACATATACTATCTAAATTATAGGGATAAACATAAAAGGCTATAATCAGTTTGGGCTTGGTTTTGCATTGACAAATAATTATACAGGCAATACAATTCGGAAGCTGATGTGACAAACATCTTTCATTATTTAGTGATGACCTATTTTTGGATATGTTTTGTAACATATGACACATGGTGTCAAACACTGATATGCATTCATAAAGTTGAAATGACTAATTTAAATGAGATTTGCTGATAGCAATATCGACATTAAATGACAGTAAATATTTCTTTAAAGACAATTTCCTTTGGTAAATTAAGATACATGTCGTGGAACCCATTTTTCTAAATCAACATATTGACAGACGAATAACACACTAAATCAAAGAAAGTCAGGTACAAGAAACAACTATAGACGAATATCTTCCACTGAATAACCTGTACGATGACAAGTGTTTCAGAAACAGAAAGTACAAAGTAGCATCAATATGGACATGAAATGGATCGTCATTTTCTATCATCCCAACAATCAGACAGCAGTAACCTCTCAGTTTCTCTCTCTTTCAATCTCAGTTACAAAAACGTTCTCTCTCTCTCTCTCTCTCTCTCTGTATCTCCTCTCTCTCTCTCTCTCTCTCTCTTCTGTCTCTCTTCTCTCTCTCTCTCCCTGTACTCCTCTCTCTTTCACTCACTGTCTCTCTTTCACTCTCTCTCTCACTCTATCGCTCTCTCTCTCTCAATTACAACTCCTTTCTTGTATCGCATCTCCTTGCGTCACACAACTCAAATCCTATATACAAATCATTTGGTACATAACATCCATAATTGGACATATCAATAACATAATATTCAAATTCAAGGGCATAGCATTTACATGCTGATCACAAAAAGACATTATAAGCTGTTCTCGGGAACACACATTCATTCTTTAAATATCAGCGAAATGACGATCAAATCAATGTACATGAAAGCTAGTACATATTGATAAGCGCTGGGCAGGGGTACAGGGTACAAATAGAACGGTACATACACAAATATGTGTATGCTACTACCGATAGAATACAGAAAATGGACATGAAATTGAACATATTGACAAAGAAAGCAGTGGTGCAGAAAACAATTGACGGGGTAGGGGGATTAAGGCGACACTCCTGGGGACTCAGATGGTATAACCCACAGTGGACACACTTGTATGGGTGTGTGTGGGCATGATATATTGGAGGCGGGATGGAAGGTGCTGGGATGGGAAAGAGTGAGGGGTGGCCGTGTGAGGGAATGGGGTGTGGGAAAGCATTGTTCGGGGAAGGTTGAAAATAATTTGCTGGGTTATGTCGCTCCTCCTGCAGTCTGTTCGGCTGAACGTTCGAGGGTGAATTGACAGACATGAGTCCCTCAGTACCTGCTAGTTTGTAAATATCCTCTGCTACCTGAGCACTTTCAATCATGTCCGACAAAGTGTCATGGCGCCTGGTAACAATACATTGGACAATGTGGGGGAGGGCGTTTCTGAAAATGAGGTCTTTTATAAATTGATCCTCATTACAATTCAAAAGGGATGCCTCATACCGCACAGACTGAAGAAATGAACGAAAGTCCTCATGTTCTGCTTGCTTCCTGTCAATCAGGGCATTTTTCCGAATGATGGCTTGGATGGACGTTGGACCATACCATTGTAGAAAGCATTGTCTAAGTTCAGGCCATGTCATGTTATCTTTACTAGGAAGTCCTTCATACCAAATTGAAGCTGACTGTGATAAATATAAGGGGAAAACGTTAATAATTTCTTCATCAGTGTAATTTTGAATTTTGACAAATTTCTGGAATCGACTAAGCCAGGAAGGTGCCGATCGGGAATCATGTCCGTCGAATAATGGCATAGGAATGGTTGTGAATCTGACGCGGGGTTGGGGACAGACAGCATGACGGTCAGTGGGCGAGGAGGAGCATGGAGGGGGAGAACAGCAACGGCCACAACAATGGGGATTGTAAATACGGCAGTGGTGATCAGGGTGTTGAGGGGCAGACGGAGAATCTGAGCGGGTGGATGTATTGTCGTGAGTCATGTCATTACATTTAGATTTTCGGCGGATCCTCCAAGGAAAATATGATTTACTGGAGGATCCGTCATCAGATTTAGAAGAAAAGAAAGACATTGAAAAAATAGTGAATGAATGAATGAACCAAACCGTATTAACACTCAACCTGTAGTGTATAACAATAGAAACACAGAAATATCACTAAAAGTCACTAACACTTGTACAGTTCTTAGTTTTCTCCTCAGTCAGTCTTCGTTTACACGAACACAGTATTTGCTGTTGGACGAGTGTGCGTGAAGCTTGTGATGATGGACCAGTTCTTGTGTTCACACCTTTGTCCCATGAAAGCACAATATCACAACAGTTGTATTTGATGAACCGTGTCCTTGAGACTGGAACGAGTCACAGTAGACATGCTGGGTGGTCAGCTGTTGCTGTAGCCTAATGTTGGTGGCTCTTTAACTGTCGATGTGATGTGGACCCAGGATGGATGAATATCGTCGGAGGTTCATTCAAGACCTTTGATGCCGAGAGGTTACGAGATCTTGGTCTCCACCATGTATCCCGGGCTGTTTAGGGTGGGATAACTGTGTCTTCAATGACAGAAGTCCATCAGTGGGTCCACAACACTTTTATTCGTGATTCAATGTGTATAACTACATGATGTTACAACAATGACTAGGCGGCATGTCGGAGGCGATGGTCAGCCAACCTGCCACGTCGCTGTCTCCGGGTCAAGTCTCGACTAACACAAAGCATTCTCAATTTATCCCTAAGGCTCTGATCAGACTGCCACGTGTCGCATTGACGACAGATGTCTGGTCAGCCTGCAGTATCCCGCACCTCATCCACATTGACATGCTTCAGTGGCCAACCAGCCTTTGTCTAACTTTGATTATAGTCAGCTAAGGACTCTATGGTGGTGGCCACACTGACAATGGTCATGTTGTGTTGATTCATTTCCACTGACAGCATGGTCATTACTTAGAGAGATATTCAATTTACATTACTCAAGGAATATTATAGATATCCCCGATAAACCCTGTTCCAAACTGCCTACGATACAGGGGCTCAACCCACGGCAAACGGGTTGGTGGACCAAATATACCCCTGGGTCCACAACAGGGGGTCGAAGAGCTCTTAGCGTTACCCAGCACCCACCACGAGGAGTCGGTTCTTCACGGGTGACAACATAGACATCATATGTTTATGGTGAATTAAATAGAAATCGACTAAAATTGAATTTATTTGTGTCTGTGTCCGTGGTGTTGAGTTAACTGTAGTTGAAATGAGTTTATTTCATATTTGAAGGTATTATGAATATAATATATGACAAAATACATTCAAAGATATAATACACTCATTTCAAATACAGTTAATATAATTGAATAATCATTATTTAATATGGACATATGGTAATCACTGAATACTAATAATTGAAACCAAATGGAGCCAAACAGATTCTGATTTACTGAAACTTATGGAACATGGTTAATGTGATTAATAGAAACGAAAATCAAAGGGAAACATAACTGAACTAAGTAAATAAGTAAAACCATCATAAAGTAGAGGATAAGGGAAACCCCATGGAACCTTATAGGAATCTGCGTAACAGAAAATCACTGGAACTATACAGGAATCTGGGTAATGGACACGCACTCGAACCATACAGGAATCTGGGTAACGGAAACGCATTGGAGCCTTACTGGAAACTGGGTAACGGAAACGCACTGGAGCCATACTGGAAACTGGGTAATTTGTAAGTTTCCGCTTTCCGGAAACTTGAAGGAAATGTAGAGAAACAGTCCGGAACCTAATTGAAACTTAAGTCTTCATTTTGTTTCCGTTAGGTTTCCGGTGTCTTCTAAGAATGAAATATTTTGTTCATGTTTCACTTTCGATATTTTGGTTACATATATATATCTGTGATACTCTAGTTGCTTTACTGTCCTTCGATGACAGGTTTTATAATATATACATATTCCGTTACAATGTAAAATGTTCTCGTCACGATATGGCTGAAATATTGCCGATGTGACGTTAAATATGAACTCACTCACTCGATATTTTGGATTGTAATTTCCAGGTAGGGCATTCATTAGATGAGGAAGGGTGAGACCCAAAACAGTTAACGCAAACAGGAGGTTTGTCACAAAGATTGCTGTCTGCACATGTTCCAGCCCATCGAGGGCATGCAGCTGGATTATGCCAAGACCTCGAACCGTGTCCATACTTTTGACAGGTATAGCAAATTAAAGGATTAGGGATATATGTATCTACCCTAGAGTTACAGCCGGCTTTCAACGATTAGGGATGTACTGGCAGACAAAACGAGAACAAATATGTGTTGGTATTGACGGTCTCGTTATTCCTCTTTGCTGTGAATCGTTTGACGTGAGTGATGCTTTGTGAATTTAATCCTTGACAATGTCACTTTCCCTCACGTCCAATATCACGGACGATGCCCTTACTGTTGTTCAAGGTCCTGTGAGGGGACACCTCCTCAGGAACATTTGCTAAAGATTTTGTTGATAGCAGAATTTGAGACTGAGTGATTTTCCGACATTCAATTAACAGTGAGCCAGATCGTAGTTTTTTAATCTCTTTTACTTCTCCCGCCAATCTTTCGATACCTTTCGCTATAGCAAAAGGATTTAATTTTAGAGCTCCACCATCCGGTGCTGACATCACAAGAAAACGAAACCAAGTGTCTGGGTGTGAGAGAACTGCGGCAGCCTCACCCTCCGAGGAAAACTAATCGTCTGATTCGTAAGATCGTTGGGGGTGCCGTGGTAAATTTTTATATGTTTCACCCTCCTAGCTCCCCACCCACCATGGAGTGTCAACAAGGACGATGTCTTATGCCTGTGGATCTCCAACAGACGACACCAGGGGTACTAGGAGGGTATACTCACGCAAGTACATATAATTAAATGATATCTCCTACCAGATTGGCCCATGAGCCACCGCCTTCTGAGCAATGCTGACTCTATGCAAGTATAGAATTGATTGCTGCAAGTCAGAAGAGTCACAAATTTCAATGTAATAGAGCCAAGACCCAAAACTAATAATTTCAAAAAAGTCAGATTTGTGCAAATGCAACATACTTCACCAGCCGATTGATACAACCGGGCCCATTCAACCACCCGTCTAGGTGAAGTCAGGACCGAAGTGGTGTGTTGGGCAAAGGAGCTCTGTTCCTTGAACCAGTGCCCTCAACCACCAGAATCCCGTCGTCCACCGACACAGGGGCGCAAACCACGGCAAACGGGTTGGTGGACCAAATATACCCCCGGGTCCACAACGGGGGGTCGAAGAGCGCATAGCGTTACCCAGCACCCACCACGAGGAGGTGGCTCTTCTCGGGTGCCTATTTTGGATGATACATAACATCTCACCCCCAGCAGACTCGGATATTTGTAAATTTGATCAATTTCTGATTTGATATCAGAAGAAACGCGGGTGAGATTCTCTAAGTATGCATATGAAGCTGTATTTTCTCAGAGGGGTATCAACAAACTTTAAATGCGGTGCTTGTCAAAGCTGGAAAAATTATTACAATTCTGTCTTCCCCACATGGTACGTTCTACTGTCTCTTTTGAAGTAAGGGGAGAGATCCCGATCCACAATGCGTTCGTAGAACTAGGACATTCATAAGCCTATGATAAACTACAGGGTTACGACAGGTCGTAATGTTACGAATACTCTGTGGATCGGGACCCTGGTGTACTAGTCTTTTCATCTGGTCTCGTGTTCAAGTCAGAGGAACTAGTCTAAGGTTCTGGTGCGATATATTGGTCTAATATGTTGTTCTAAGCTACAGATGCAAAAACAGGAAATCTATCAGGCCAGGTCAACGGACCATTTAGTCTCCTAGCATATATGTCATGGGTGCCAATAGCACTGGAAGATTACAAGAACAGATTAATTGTATCAGTGAAATTTGTAAGAAGTGGGATTTTTTTTTAAGATGAATAAGTCTAAGAAAATTATATTTAGAAATGGTGGACATTAAGACATTATAAAAATTGGATTTACAGAGAGGAGAATATACAGAACATTTCATTTTATAAATATCTGAGACTATTTTACTCTCCTACATTGGTATGGACAAAAGCAACTTCAACACCAGCACAACAACCGGAAAAGTATGCCTCAACATCTACAAAATATCTTTAGGTCTATCAATTAATAATGCAATTAGGATGTTTGAATCCATGGTTTTACCAATATTAACATATGGCTCCGAATGAGTCAGTGAGTTAAAATCTACCGTCACATCGACTATACGTCAGCCATATACCAACAGGAAACGTTTTGCATACATAAATAATTACAAGTTGGTAAACAACCAGTCATCGAAGGACTGTAGAATAACTAAGACATCAAAGATGATGTTTATAACTAAACGTAAATCTAAAACTATTTAATTTACAAAGACAATACAATTTAATAACAGTTCGCCAACAACTGGAGGTAGATTACAATATTAGGGACCATGGGGATATACAGTACGTTTTTTAACTGCATGGGCCCTATTTTGATTTTTACCCTCCCTTCAGCCGATGGCGACGTTAGGAACATTTATCCATAATTTATAACAAATAAGCAATACAAAGCGGAGGATCCTCGCCTGTCAATGAATATTGATGTATGGCCAATATGACAGCGTTGCATAAAGACCTCTTCAAATCTGGACTCAAGTAGGTGTAAGCGATAACTGGTATTATTTCATGTAGTTTATTGATGCATACGTGTGTGTCCTACTTCTTGTGCACCAGATCACGGATGTATAGAATGACAGCTTTGTATTCAGAGTATGGCATGAGAAGTGGTGTCACAGATTTTGCTGAATTTATGCCTTTGCAGCAAGATCGGTCATTATGTTACGAGGAATTGCATCATGGCTGGGTTAACAACAGAGGACGATATCGTATTGGCCAGTAGCAAGATTGTTTTATAATTCAGTTATTTCAAGTAAAAGTGGAAGTTTGCAAGAAAGATTGTGTATAGGCTGGAGGCACGAAAGGGAATGTGACAAGATTATGTATTGTTTATACTCAGGGTGTCTGTATATGCAGATAGATAGATAGATAGATAGATAGATAGATAGATAGATAGATAGATAGATAGATAGATAGATAGATAGATAGATAGATAGATAGATAGATAGATAGATAGATAGATAGATAGATAGATAGATAGATAGATAGATATCTATGAGATATTAAGAGTAACATGTATATATAAGAGATGTTAATAATAACAGCCTCCACTCCCATGTTGTAGTAGCCAGCTTAGTTGCTCTCGGAAGAGCATCATTCCAAATGTAACCAAACATCTGTTTTCTTGTAAAGTATTTTACAGTAGTCACCCCTTGATCTTTTAACTCGACTGCAAACAACGTGACCAGTCTCTGGCGATGCCACTACATGAGTTCAGAGTCCTGTGCCTCGAAACAACAAGCAGACAAAGTCATCAATATCCCCTATAATGGCAACAACTCTTCATGAATATGTCTACGAGGTATGATTATGTTATGTCAAATGTTTTGGTGGATATATGGAAAAGTGGAAGGAGAGTATTGAACGGTTTTAAAATCTCTGCTCCGGAAAGCAGCACTACCGACAATTTCAGTCTAAGTCAAACTTGTTGCCATGGAAATGCAAAGATATTTCATTCAGAATTCCAAAACTACCAAAGGGCACATGTACACCACCAGATGTATGTATGTGCCAAGTTTGGTAAAGAAACATTGAACGGTTTTAGAGTTCTGCTCCGGGAAAAGAGCACTAAAGTACTGTCGGGAATAGAAAAAAAACTGGCTGTTACTCTGTATCCCTAAAATTTACACAACTGCAAATAGCATATGTCGAAATAACCCACTTCGGCCTAACTTGGCATTCAGTGGGATGCGTAATAGGATATCCGGAAAAGCATGTTTACTCGTAAAATCGGGCAAAACTTAGAAAATACGAATAGCTGCTGAAAACAATAGATCAGACTATAGGTGGCAATTAGGTCGCTCAGCCAGGTATGACGACGGACCGTCAACTCATCTGGCATGAAACGCACGTGCTGCCTACAGGCGTCCAAGGGGTCATCTCAAAGATATGTTGTGCTTTTTCATGTGTGTTGACTATGCCTCATCTATTGATTAACAGCTTAAGTGTCTTTCTTTCATAAAGTTTATGTTGAGATATGTAAAAGGGTTTGATACCTGATAACCATAGAAACTCATCGTATTAAATGTCTCAAAATATATAGGTGGCATGACGACCTGATCGCGAAGATCGACAGGACTGGATATTATTTGTAAATTGTTACGACATGCCGTGTACTTCCCCAGTATAATTCCCCAAAAGGATTATCGTATCGATAAGATATCTTAGCTGATATCTCTATCCCCCAGCCCGACCCCAACGATCGTCTGCGACACCCGTCCAGGTTTTGCTTTTGAGACGAACCTTCCTATCTGTTTCTTTTTATCGTGACAGTGAGACTCCATGGTAGCTACATCCTTAATAGTTTCAACATGAAAGTTATTATTGTTTACGCCAGCTATCGTTTATAATGAAGCTACGTCTAATTTGAAATTGGTCACTTAAAAAGTGTCCTTTATAATACAATATCGTCGCACACTAATTTGCATACAGCCATGGTCTGTTCCAAATAATTCGTTTTGGACTTAGAACAAACTCCCTCATTTCTGCACTAATCTCTCCCCAGTAAAGTCCTTTTTCTACGTTTCTTGTCTCCCTACCATTGAGACTGTAGTTAGGCCGAACATAGTTTAACAGATATTTCACACTTGCACATATCAACTACATGAATTGTAGAGATAAATGAGAAAATACAGTTTTTCTATTTCCGACAGTACTATACCACCAATTCCAGTCTAAGTCAAACCTGTTGCCATGAAAACGCCAAAATATTTTATTCAGAATTCTAAAACTACCAAAAGACACCAGCACACCACCAGATCTATCTACGGAAGAGCATTAGAGTGATAGAGAAAAAGTTGATACATTCTGTAAGTTCTACAGTTTAAGACAAAGGGACAAATTCCTTAGAGAAAATAACAGTAAAACGTTTCAAGAAAATATCTTAATATTTTGTATTCTCTTTTAAACATTACCAGGTAGAAATTATTTACTTTTGAAATAATTATCACATGAAGTTATTATAATCCAAACTACTGAGACAACAAAACGACGGATACTTTCAGTAATAAGTGTAATCCCAAATATTACATATGTTACATATGACCACTTTCTGAAATGGCATTGTGTAATCATAGCTTTCAGCCGTGGGACCCGTGCCAATTTACACTTCTCAAAGGGGTACACAAAGTCTCCAGTCTAGACTACCAGGTGTCCGACTTCCATTTGTGTTGAAGTCGCGGTGGCTGAGCGGTCTAGGCGGCTGACTCTGTGTGCGTGCTTGGCTCTCAGGGTCTGGGTTCCAATTCCGGATGGGACACTACCCAAAAAAGTACTAAACTTTGTACTTTACTCTGCAAATATTGTTATGAATTTTCATGTACACGATATACCTGTGATGTGATTAAACCTCATGGAGGGAATCAACTTTAAGATCTGGAATATACTGAAAGTAAATTGACTTTTTAAAACGTTTTAAACAAACTATATTTCTGTGTCAGCAGTACTGACGTACATAAACCAAGGAATCACCAGGTCGTCTTCAATCCTGTAATACTTTACATATGTAAGTTTTCTTTAGATCAGTGTGAAGGACGATGTAATATTTAACATAGTCATATCTGGTTGACACATTCACGACAACCAAAAAATCCTTCAGATATTCAATTTACTTATACCTTTGCGTTTCTTAGTTTGCAGAGTATATAAGTTCATTGACTGCATCCATTTCAGACGGTGTGGTATGTACATTCTTTCGAACCAGGAGGACGTATCACAGACCGCTACCTGAGAACTATAAAAGACATCCAATAGAGCATTGTTCAAAAATTGAAGTTCAACATGAATATGTTCATCCATATTTCATCACCTTTCTTTAACGGTTTTCTGGAATTATACAGATCGTGCTTACGAAGGAAACATTACTTCTTAAAGGTATTCCCTTACAAAGTGTATTATTCCTGAAAGTATCCGTCCTTTTGTTGTCTCAGTAGTTTGGATGATAATAGTTTCATGGGATAATTATTTCAAAAATGTTCATTTTCATTTCTACATGGTAGTGTTTAAAAGAGAATACAAAATATTAAGATATTTTCTTGAAACATATTACTGTTATTTCCTCAAAGAAATTTTTCCCTTTGTCTTAAACTGTAGAACTTAAAGAATGTATCAACTTTTTGTCTTTCACTCTAATGCTCTTCCCCAATCGGTACATCCATTATGGTTATTGCATGAAGCCTACTTTACTTCTATGTGTTTGGAATCAAGTGAATTGAAGGTTGCTGAAAACTCAGCATAAATATATAATGTGAATATCCCCCATATCTACAATAAGACCGATAAATGCCGGTCCAAGCTGTGGAACCCGTATAGTTGCATACATATTTTGTAGAACCGTATCTCATGAATGTAAAGAGTTTTCCAGTGATACGATTGCTTTCTTAAACTTTCTATGTGAAGTCCCTGGTGATATAAACTTATTTACATTTGATGTTAAAATGTTATATTCCAACATTCCCTAAAAAATGGGACCTGAAGCGATAGCATATGCGGCAGAAGCAGAATACCCAGCTATCTGATACACAGACTAAGTCAATTATACTTGAAGGTGTACAATTCATATTGAACAATGATGTTTTCTTCGTTGACGGTATACATTAAAGGCAAACCAAAGGTACAGTGAGTGACTTAACATTAATGGTCACAATGTCATTATTTCAGCCATATCGTGACTTCCCGAGTAAGGGATAACAAGTAATGTCACAGATTTGTTCAGTGCCGCCTTAGCAACAAATACGCGATTGTGTTACCAGAAATGCAAACGGGGCAATGTCGTACTGGCCAGTAGCAAAACCATTATATATAATTGATAATTTCTACTGAAAGTGTATGTTATTTTAATATCCTGAATGCGCGAAAGAGAGTCTGAAACGATGATGGTTTGTTTGTAAACAGGGCGTTTATTAGATATATTTTAAGACTGTTAATATGGAGTTTGTTTCTGGTGTGAATATTGACTGTACAACAAGAACATCGAATATTTCATCATTTGTAAAGGATGTTTCGGGGAATATATAGGACAAACTGAGTGCCGCAGAGTTAGAGTGCAGGTCCATAAACAACAATTACCAGACCTAGAGACTCGTTGTATTCCACATCTGTGCAAAGGACAAAGGCATTTCCTTGAGCCCATCAAATGTCCAAGTTATCCTAAATTCTTTTTTGTATTTATTACAGAGCTGCCAGAGTGATAGTGTTGTGAGTGAGTTATTTCACCTGAGTTATTTCACCTGAGTTATTATTTCACCTGAGTTATTTCACCTGAGTCGGTGTTAGGAGGTTTGAACAAGTGGGAAAAATTTAAATGGCGGTGGGTTTGAGACATTCAAGTCAGTGTTACATTCAAATTTCAAGCTATCTACCTTAAAAGTCTAAGTTTTCCATGTAAATTCTTCTGTGTAATTTACTTGAACTAGGCAGTATTTTTGTGTTAGAATAATTGAAATGTATGATTTTAGTGAATGACTTCAGACTTAAAGTCACATCGGCAATATTTCAGTCATGTCGTGACTAAAGCTAGTTCCAAATTCATAATACATACATAAAATACAATGAACCCTGTCAACGAAAGACAGTGAAATTACTAGATTATCACAAAATGAGTTAAAACTAGCTAGCATATATCTTCGAATGTAGAACTTTATTTTTGGACAATACAATGTAAAAATGGGATTGATCGCCAACAACTGAAAGTAGATCACCATACAAGGGACCATAGGGACTTACAGTACTCTTGCCACCTGTTACATGCTGGATTTATATCACCTTCAGCTGCTTGCAATAGTGTTTCGGACTTCTACCACCACCCTCTCAGGAATATTATTTTAGACATGATTCTCCAGCGCACCACAAAAGGGTGCTTGGCATTGAAGGTTCCCAGTGCGTTCATTTACACATATCATGCAAAAGTTTAAAGAAATTTGATTTTAGTGATTACATGACCTAAAATTAAGAAATGTTATAATTTCGTTCTAATTCATAATTGTCAGATGGCAAAATGGTACTGAAGTATTAAAATAAAATATTGCTCAAAAGAAACTATGCATCACAAACTATGACATACATCAGACTGATGCAACGACTAAGAGAAACTGGCAATACGTCAGACAGGCCTAGGGGTGGTCGACCATGTTTGTCTGCACACGGCAATGACCGCCACATCCGGACACTTCATATGAGAAATCGTTTGGTAACGCCGACGTCAACAGTAGTAGGACACCGTAAAAGTCGACATACAGTGTGCTGGCGACTAAAAGGATTGACATGAGCCAGGCGAGTTCGACGTTGGCAGATGCGTGACTGGCGACGTGTGATGTTCACTGACGAGAATAGGTTTTGCCTGCACGGTAATGACAACGGGTTCATGTTTACAGACGAGTTGGTGAACGTTTAGCGCCAAATTGCCTTCAGCAAGTCCGATCGTTTCGAGCCGAAGTGTGATGGTGTGGGGAAGGATCTGTGGCGATCTAAAAACGAACAATGATGAAGTTTTGTGACCAGCTGTGTTGCCTTTTATCCAGTAACAACCACGTGGGACTTTCTACCAGCACAAAAACGCAAGGCCTCATACTGCAAGACTGACAAACGACTTAATGCATGACGCTGACATCGTTGTTTTTCCGTGGCCGTAATGTTCTCCCGACATTAATCCAATAGAACACTTATGGGATTACCTGGTGGACAAATCAGAAAGATACCAGTGCAAAGTGACGTCTGGTATATCATTATATATAGAGAGAATGGATATTCAATATAGACTCACACACCATATAACACCATTAGCACGGACGCATCATATACAATTGATACACCATATAGCACTGACACACCACAGAGCACTGACACACCATAAATCATGTGCCTGGAAAATGGAAAAAGTAAGGCACACCCTGATAATTTTTCAGTCATGGAAATATGAACCACTATCATGCAATAATATACACATTTAGCTAAACGATTGTGATGTGTGAGAACAAACCCCCCTCCACTCGACAACAAGGAACAACCACTTTAGTGAGGTGATATGATATTTAGTTCATGATATTGTGGTGCAAACACGGGTGCTGTTTCACCTCAAAACAATACTCCTTTCAGTATGGAGCTGCAGGGTTCATGCCATTATGAAATTCTGTACATGCTTTACAAAACATTGCTTAAGGTCTGTAGATCCGTATGTCAAAATGTTCAATAGCGGGTGAACCCTCCATGAGTTTAAAATGACAGCAGCCACCACCCTGCATCGCATGCTTCCAGTCAGACGCCGGATCAGCTCCCGGGGCAACTGCTGCCACTCCCTATTCAAGGCTGCTTCCAATTCACGTAGATTTGCTACTGGACGTCCAAATGCCGGTATACGACGTCCAAGAATGTCCCAAATGTGCTCCAACGGATTTAGATCTGGACTCATTGCAGGCCAAGGCAAAGCTGTAATTGCATTGTACTGAAGGTAAGCAGTAATTGCCCTTGGGGTCTGGCATTGGCAACCATGAACTGAGGTCTTGAGGCCAGTGGGTGGCTAATATATCAAAATGGGGCACAACAACTGGTTCCAGGACATTTCGGATGTGCAGTTCACCTGTAAGTTTGCCTCAAATCGTAAGCAGGTTCAACTTGCAATGTTGTTGGTCTTCTGGACCACAGGCCTACAGTTCTTAACCGATTTCTGACGGTTCTTTGGTTGACAGACCACAATTAGGTAGCCATTGTTGTTTCAGGTATGAGCTCGAACTACTCGCAGCTGCAGTAATGCCCTGTTCTCACTCTTTGATGTCACGTGGGCACGTGCTGATGGTGGCAGGTCCATAACGGAATGGGTTACAAAATGTTTTCTCACCAGTGGACTAATGACTGTGTAGTGGTAGCCCAGTTGACGCCCAATAGCTTTGTGAGACATCCCTGTGGAATGCATTCCAATAATTTGCCATCTTTGTACCTCAGATATCCGCCTTCGTGGCATGTTTTTAGGGAATGGTTTAACTGATTATGTCAGCAGGTTTACAAGTCATATTTGATGCATAAACTTACTGCATTGTGGGCATGCTGCACGTGCATGGCACGGCCAGCTGTAACGTCAGCATCAATGGTCACATTCTCGCGATGGAACACCATTCTTGCCATAATCATTACCCCCTGCTATTCAGAGTATTATAGTAATGTGTTCTAACTTGTTATATCAGGGGGTGCTTAACTTTTCCAGGTGTATATTGTAATCTAAACCCTCACACTCCGCATAACTGGTATTTCAAATTCATATGTTATGAACCTGGGAGTTCTGAAGCGCATAGATCTGAGTTCTGCTAATTTTTACATAAAGCTGTATCCAACTACACGGCGTCATTGGCTTAATATGGAGTCAGGTGACTAGTGATTAATCACGCCTTCTGGAGATACATATATGACGTTATCAACCACAATCAACAGAAACAGTCAGGGGATTGGAGCAATAATCTTTGGGACATCTTAGAAAAGATCGAAGTTGGGTTTCAGCACATTTCAAAACCAGTGTCAAGACATCACGGAACAGGCACAGGCACGGGTTAGCATGTGGTTTCGTGGCTTTCGGTTATCCTGCGTTCCGCCGATCATCCTGCCGCCTGCATCAGATGATGTACAGAACCTGGCTTTCAAGACAACGAATAAACCTTTTTCCCTGTCCCGCAGTTACAATGAGGTCTAAAGACATGTGGTTTCGCCTTAAATGCTGTACAAGAATGCAGCAAACGTGGACTGTGCGTGTGCCTTTTACGTACAAACGTGACACGTCCTTCTGCACTATGCACCGTATCACACAGGTGGGAATCAGACAGCGGTTCAGGAAGTCTGCAACCAGAACTTACACACGACCTACGGTACTTGAGAATGGTTAGTTATACTTCATTTCATCAATGCTAACATAAAATATTGTTTTCGAATTGGAGTTTAGGAACCGCTTCCATAGCGTGACTATGTTTGCGGTATTCAAATTTTTCAATGCTATTTTAAAACATAATTTCAAAGCAGGAGCATAGCTGGCAGGATCTCTTTGGTGAGTGGGCAGGTACGTGAGTGGAAACGTTTGGTGGATAGGCGGGTAGACCCGTTAGTGAGTCAGTCAGTGAGTGAGTTCAAATTTAACGTCGCATCCCGCGCTTTAATTAGAAATGCCGTTCACAATACATACAAGTAAATGAAGCATAACCAGTCATCGACGGATTGCAAAATAACCAGACTATAATGAAAATACACTATGATGATGTTGATCTCTTTAATTCTTTTGTCAACCTGTTTTCACTCACGGCACTCCATGAAGGCCTCCTCGTCGGTGGGTGCTGGGCCACGCCAAGCGCCCCTTCAACCCCCGCCAGGACCCGGGGGTATATTTGGTCCACCAAACCCGTTTGCCGTGGGTTGCGCCCCTGTGTCGGTGGAGGCACGGGATTCTGGTGGTTGAGGGCACTGGTTCCAGGAACAGTGTTCCTCTGCCCAACACACCACTTTGGCCCTAACTTCACCTAGACGGGTGGGTTGAATGGGCCCGGTTCAACTAATCAGCTGGTCACGCCAAGCCCTGTGCATGGAGTATATATTTATCTTGTAATTGCACAAATTTGGATTTGGGAATTGTTTCACTCTTGGTCTTGGCTCTCGCTGTTCATTTAACATTTTTAGATTTTGAAATTTGATCTTATGACCTTTGCCTAGAGTCTTATGCCCAGAAGGCGGTGGCTCATGGGCCAATTCAGTAAATTAATTATTTAAAAATTCTTCTGCTGGAGTATTTCATCTGAGTATATCCTTGGTGCTGTAAGTCGGAAGCCCACTTGTTTTTAGCATTGTCCTTGTGATACTCCGATGGTGGGTGTGGGAGCTCAGATGATGCACCACATTAAACCAACTTATGCACTACACAACTCCTTAAAAGAAAACAAACGTCAGCTTGACAGTAATGATGATTTCAATCCACGACCGTCCACCGTCAATCGAATATTGGCCACGATTTCTCGTGATCGAGACTCTTGACAAGTCACCCATAAAATTAAACCCTTTGCCGTATCAAAGGTATACATGGTATCGCTGGTGACGTAAAGAATGTCAAAAGATTGCATTCAGTCTCCTTCTTATAGAATGTAACAGGAAACAGCAATCAGCCAACTCCGTTGTCAACCGAGTTGTTTGTTGGAGTTCAGGTTGCCGTTAATTCAATACCAGAACTCTTGAATACGAGCAAGGGATTTATTAGAGATCGAGATCGATTGGTTACTGATATGATCTGGACCTTGGACATCGTATCAGAAATGAAAGAGCAAGGAGGACTTTCTAAAAAGATTTGGCTAACCCGGATTCACTTCCCTGAAAACAATACCTACTAACACCTATCTCTTCCACTTTCTTCTCCAGTCATTCTAAAATCAGTTAGAGCAGGATATTGCAATATCAGTGTTGATACCTCTATATTCCAAATCCATTGAGATGTTTCAAGAGCCAAAAGTACGGCCACGGTGTCAATACCTGCACAAACTCTGTAACATGTGCCCATTAGTGGGAGAAACCCATGTTACTGGAGGACTGCACTAACAACATTAAAAATGCACCAACTGCTCTGGAACACATTCATCTTTTCTAAAACAATGTCCACTTGAAGCAACAAATGGAAATTAACAAAGTTAAATTCACACAGAATATCAGTTTCTGTTGATGTACAGAAACTTGTTGATCCCATAACAGAAACTAACTGCCGTATGCCTCAGTTACGAGAACAACTCCTCTTACTCAGCTATAAAGCACCAATATTACTGTGTCAACGTCATCAACACTGTGCCAAACTGATCTGGACATGGTGGATACATTAACCCTGAAGTATACTCTCCCAACCAGTCCACTCAGACTGCTGAATCACTCCCTGCTCAGTCTCTTCAATCATCTACACAGGAACAATCATCAGCAGCAGACTCACAGTCCATACCAAAACATCAATGTCAAAAAAATGGGAAACATCAGTCCAGTGTCGTGCTGACAGAGCCTCCAAAGGTTCGAAATGACAAAATCCAACCGTTTAACAAGGTCGGATCATTAGAGGACATGGATGTGTCCTTGAAAACATCCCAATTAGGGCACAGCTCGTCGCCCTCAAAGCAAGGGGTAGATCCTCGATAAACCCACCGGAAGAAATAGGTTCTTCACATATTATTCAGTGGAATTGCAGAGAGGCCTGAAGACTAATCTCTATGAACTCCAGCTATTAAAGGTTCAAGACTTCAAACCTTCAGCTGCTTACAGAAACGTATCTAAAGCAGACAGATGCTTTTAACTTTCGTCAGTATAATTTAGTCATCATTATTTTTCTCACCGGGCTTATAGCCATCGGAGTGATCGTCCATCCTTTGTCAGGCATGATGTTATCCATAGCCCTGTGACACTAAGAACAAATCTACAAGCAGTTGCAGTGCGAATTACTTTGAAATATTACAATTACGTTGTGTTCATTGTACGTTCCACCTTCTTCAAATCTTCAGCAGGCTGATCTCTGCAAACTATCTATGATCAACTACCCATGCCATGCATACTCATGGCGATTTAAATGTAAGCACAATCCACTCTGGGGTGGTGTACCACGAACGCTAAAATGTAAATTTTGGAGGATTTCATTTCGAATAATGATTTATGTATTTATAATGATGGTTCCAACACGTATTTACACCCCGTCGCCAGGAACCTATTCAGCTCTTGACATGTCCACGCAGACTCAAACGTGCTCACGAATTTGAAATTTGGTCAGTCCACGATGACCTCTGTGTAGCGACCATTTACTATACTAAAGCCTGTTGCCCCATCTGATGTTCTCCATCATTCAAAAAGGCTAACTGGCCTTTATATAAACTTCAGGTGTTGCTAAACCAAACCTGCACTTTTTATTGATGTTCCTGATGCTCACCGTAAAGTGTTTTTCCGATCTAATTGATTACCAAGAGGCTGAACGAATGTATCCCTACGTCTTTGTTGTACAATTCCACATAAGGATGAAAACCTTGGTTTAACGATACCTGTAAATTAGACTCGTTAGAAGGAACGGAAAAGACTGAGCATTTTTTTCCGTCGACACCCCATGGCATACTTTGATACGCCGTAAATTTAAGATTTTAAAACGCTCAAGCACGGCGAACATTTAAACTGTCAATAAACGCCATTCTTTGGCAAAACTATGTAGATCAAAGCTTAACTCTCGCACGCCAATGTCAAAGGTATGGAATATGATGGATCAAAAATCAAAGGAAAGGGCTGCAGTTGCTTTGCAGGCTCACCATTTGTAATGACAGGTAAAACCAGATACTAATCTGGACTGGATAAATCTGATATTGCTAAGTGCAATACAGTTGGAGGAAACTCTTTCTGAAACACTTTTCCTCATCTAATTATGTGCCTAACTTTCCAAAGTACCAAAACGCTAAGAAAGAAAAAATATTTAATTTTCAATTTAGGATGAATGTAGTGATTACAACGAGATATTTTCATTCTATGAGCTCCATTAATGAACGGCTTTGAACAAGCTTACGAGAGTCATACAGTTTATTAATATACATTATCAACTCTTGAAGCATTTACCAGAATCCTGTTTAGAGACACTCTTGCATATTGTTGATGATATTTGGACTTCGGTACATTCCCATCCTCATGGCGTGATGCACCATAATTGTCCTATTCCTAAACCTGGACGTGATCATACCGATCCTTCAAATTATAGACCTGAATTTCACTTACCAGCTGCGTTTTGCAAAACCATGGAACGCATGATCAATCAATCGTCTCGTCGGCAATTTGGAACCACAGGACCCTTTCTTCATTGATATTCAATGTGGTTTCCGCAGAAACCGTAGTACCATTGATCACCTAGTACGTTTGGAATCTTTGCAAAAATGCCATAATTAATGTAAGCAAAATGCAGTGTCGATCTTTTTGATCTTGAAAAGGCATATGATACTACATGGAAATATGGTATTTTCAGAGATCTACATGATTTCGGACTGGTGAGGCCGTTTACCCTTTTCATATTTCACCTGTTTTTACATGACAGACAATTAAGTCCGAGGGATCAACCTCTGTCTGATTACAAAGAGGATCAGGGTGTCCCACAAGGTAGTATTTTATTCGTCACTTTGACAAGTATAAAGCATTTACTATTTTCAAATGTTTTAAACGATCCAATTTATGAACGTTTATTGTGGATAATTTTCAAGCATTTCCAAGTTGTGGTAAAACATGCATAACATGCAGCGGCAATTGCAAATTGTGTTTCTGAATAAAATTCATAAATCGCGCCTTGAAAACGTAGTTCAGATTTTCAAAATCAAAACAAATTGTATCCACTTTTTGCTGAAAATTATAAAACCTCACAAAGACCCAGAATTAAACTTTAAAACGGTACCTTTATTAAAACTGTAAAGAGGCCAGTCTCTGGGCTTAATTTTTATCAACATTTGACTCCGGTCACATATAAAATATTTGAAAAAATAAAATGCTTTAAAGGCTCTAGATATATTGAAAGTTACTTAACTCGAAGTGGGAGGATCAGAAAACCCTCCTCCAACTGTATCGAGCACCAAACGATCCAACTAGATTATGGCTCCATCGTTCATGGTGGAGCCCGCAACCTTAAACTCTTAGATCTCTATCCATCATCATATTCGAGATTATAACCGGGATCTTTTCCTAAACTTCCCATGGACAGCTCCTGCTGTCAGAGGGGTTGACATTTTCTCTTCTAACTAACGGCGTATAAAAATTCCTTACAATATATAACAAAACTATATTCAACGAGTCTAATCCTGCATTAACCGTGTTTTCAATCCTCTTTATGAGGATTTGTACAACAACAGCCTTCTTGTTCCGCTCCTTGGGCTAATTAATGACCATTCCATTTCTGCTGCCGGCATTGAGCTGGAAAATATGCTCCTTCCCGTTTTCTTCCTCCTCCTTGGCAACTAGTGAGACTGAAGCTGGACCTATCTCTAACAAAGTTTAAGAAATCTGAAACTAATGAATTACAATACAAAACAGTGAATACATGCAGTTAAAACATAAATATGATACATAAATCCTATTTACAGATGGGTCCAAGGAAGGTGGCGCGGTGGCATGTGCCACTGTCATTGATCCAGAACAATATCTTCTCGACTACCAAACAACAGCTCTATTTCACAGCAAAAGCTAACGCCATATATTAACAGCTCTTGAATATGTATTAGTAGACACCGTAAATATAAACAATACATCATTTTTCGATTCACTTTCTTTGTCTTCAGGCTATTAAAAATCTTTTCTTGTAAACATCCACTTTTATTAGAAATTATTTGAATTGTATAATGAGCTTTTTCTGTTACTGGCCAATGCGACATCGTCTTTGTTGGTTACCCAGCCACGCTGGCATATCTGGAAACTCAATGGCCGATTCCTATGCCGCCAAGGCAGCACTCAACAAACCTTGTGACACCACTTCTACTTCCATAATTGATTACAAGGTTAGCATTAGGTTCCAAGGACATCCGTGATCTGATGGTAATAGTGGGACACCTAAGTGGGGTATCAATAAACTGCATGAAATAAACCCTATATCGGTTACACTTACTTCAAGTTGTCAGTCCAGATTTGAAGATGTCACGCGACGATGTCGTACGTGGCTACACTAGATATACCATGCATACCTTTTGAAAGGTGAGGATCTCCGTTTTGTATCCCTTGTGATGAGAGTGGAACTTCACGGTCACATACATCCTGCTTGACTGTGTTGAATCATCATAAGGATAAATACTTCCAACAAAACAGTAAAGGATCTTTTTAACACCGTTAATTTTCATTTCTAATTATTGGCTTTTTAAAAGAAATTACTTAATGAATGAATTTTGAATAACATGTTCTGTGCATATGTATTTTTAATTATTGCGTTTTGATTAGTAGCTTCGATTGTTAGTGGCTAAATTCTCGTGTTGGAAGTAGCGTAAAATTATTGTCCTCCCGGAGAGGGTACGTAAGTCCCAAAACTGTCAAAGTAGACTTTCACGTATCAAGTTTTTAAACGTAGTATTTTTTGTTCATTTAAATTTCAGCTGAATTATATCCCACAATCGCCAACAGCTAAAGGGATGGTGTAAATCCAGCGAAATTCCGCAGGAAGCAAATGTACCGTGGGGTCCCCATGGTCCCTTAGTATGGTGATCTTCACCTTCAGTTGTTAGCGATCTATAGCCCATTTTATACGTAATGTCCTTATAGTTAAAATGTATTAGATTCCCACCTACCAGTTTTACATATATATCTGTGATAATCTAGTTATTTTTACTGTCGTTCGCTGGACAGGTTTTGTAGTTTGGCCATTGCTTATTATGCATAAACTTTTAATTGTTCTCGTCACGACATGGCTGAAATGTTGCCGATGTGACGTTAAATTTTAACTCACTCACTCACTACTCACGTCACTCAGTACACAGGAGGATTTCGCGATTGATATCTTGACTCCGACCATGCGACTCGTGATACAAATTTGAATTAATTAAATCTAAACACTTAATCTATAGATGGCAATACAATATGAACACAGGATATAGATTGCCTTTATAACTGAATGTAGATCACCATTCTAAGGACAATGGCAGAACTACAAGAACAAAGGCTGGAATCAGTTAAACAGACTTCTTTTTCACCTTTCTTTGAGAGGCAATCTTTATTCACATTTGGATATACTTAAATAGTCTACTAATCCGTTCGTCAATATAAACACGCTCTGCCACCTTTTCTCTATCATCAACTAATTCCTAGCTGTAAAATCTGTGAAATCAAATCAAATATTTTTGATTTCATCATAACTATCGAAACAACGTTAAGCAATCAATCTTCAAAGGTTAAACCACCGCCATGGATATCGGAACAAAACCAATGGTCTTTGATTTGTTAGCGCTATGAGCATACCTAAGTGTTGGAGTTTGGCGCTATATAAATGGACATTATTAGGGCTCCTTTGCCTTTAGGCAGGAGACCTATTGTAATCGTTCGTGTTTTATTATTATTATTATTATTTATTTATTCCGCCGTATTTTTGTTCCAGAGCTACAAAGAGCACCGCTGGACAGATTCGCTTGAAAAAATTCACCCAGATGCCCACCAAGGTGTAGATATTCCCATTAAAATCTCTGGGCTGTAGGCCCAATAGCAAAGGGCAGATAATTCAAAATTAATTCAAAATTTCAAATGCAAATGCAAATATCTCCAAACTAATGCTCCAATGTTTGCCAAAGTTCTGGAGCAGATGCGCAATCAAAATGCCTACAATTTCGCCTGGACGGCTCAAGTCGCTAAAATGCACCGTTTGGACGCTATTTTGGGATTGAAGTTTTGGTGATGTTTTTCAGCAAAATCCTGACTGCATACCTCCCAAAATGTGCTGCACTAAAACTACAAAGGGCTACGGCTTTCAAACGTTGCATACTTTGTGTCTATGCATGTTTCTACACAGTAGCATCGTCAAATGTGCTCATATGTTTATATGATGGCCGCCATATTGGACGCTACTTTTGAGCAAAAGTTGTCTTCAAAAACTTTCACGGGCTACTTTGCTATTTTGTGCCAAACGAAACTTAGCACATACAACACTTTAAACGCTTGTTCTGAAGTGGCCTTTGGTTGTTGAACATTTTCTGTTCTTGGTCCTATGTCAAAAGTCACGTGATGCGGCGGCCATATTGGATTGAAGATGTTTATCGGAAATGTGCAGAGTTTGTTGGGTAGGCATTTTTCGCAAGCCATAACTCTGAATGTATGAACTGCAGAACGCTGTAAATGTGCAGATATACAACATATACCTCAAATATTAATGCCCATAAGCTATGTTGCGATATCTTGATTAGCTACGGATATCTAGATGTTTGCTTCTGTTGTTTATTTTGTACTAAAAATGTATTTTCAAAATCGCAGCATCATTACTTTCGCAACTATGCAGCTAGAATCTGGCAGTGCGTAGTAACTAAGTGTGTTGAACATTTTGTTCTTGGGTGCATGTCAAAATGTGCATTGCTTGGCGGCCATATTGGATTTCGTCAGATTCTGATGATACTACATTCTAAACAGCATAGCTGCTCAAGTTCTGCACGGAAGGCAGTAAAACTTGGCAGTATGCATCAACAGAAGATGCTTAACATTTCGTGTTCTTACATGCATATCAAAAGTTTGATCGTTTGTCGGCCATATGGCATTGAAAATTGCACAAATGCAGGGAAAAGGGAAAAAAACTGTTTGAGACGTGCCCCAAATGAAAGAAAAAGTACCAAACAAACTCACCCACAACTCCAGGCTGAACACGCTAAATATGACGCAAACAGACTTTCAACAACGTACCAGTCATCATATAAATAGTAGCTTTCATTCAAAACCCAAAGTTTAAAGTAGATTTAACGAAATAGGGACTTCTTTATATCACCGACGGCCCAGGGATACATTGCCGAATGTATCATAAGTTTCATCGACATTTACAGCACGAGCACGGCAGATTACCCGTGCAAAACATGCGACAGTCTGAAGGAAAGTGCAGGGACGATATCTGCTATAAAGAGACTACCACTGCAAAGCGTGGTCCACGCAGATATGGGAGATGATGTCGATTTCAGTTGACAATGACGCGAGCTAGCGCTGCACAAAATTAAACTACACTGCAGTGGAGGTCTTTAGGGCAGTTTTAAAGATTGTCAGTGATTGAACGTTCCGGGTCAGGGTAAAAAGTTCTAGCTGTGGTCTAAGGGGGTAACTCTGGTCTAGCTGAAGTAAGCGCTAGTAAAATCGGCTCCTGAAGTATTTCATTACTGACAATGATACGATCCATATCAGCTATAACCTTTACTGCTTTCGACATCAGGTACCAAATGTTTAGAAATGATCCAAGCCAAGGAGCCGTCAATGTTGCCTGCAACTTTAATATTATTATTATTATCATTTTTATTATTTATTCTTCCGCCGTATTTTGTTCCAGTCCTACAAAGAGCACCGCTGGACAGATTTCAACTAGGCAGCTAGAATCTGCCAGTGCAGTGCGTAGTAACTACGTGTGTTGAACATTTTTTGTTCTTGGGTGCATGTCAAAATGTGCATTGCTTGGCGGCCATATTGGATTTCGTCAGATTCTGATGATACTACGTTATAAACAGCATAGCTGCTCAAGTTCTGCAAGGAAGACAGTAAAACTTGGCAGTATGCATCAACATAAGATGCTTAACATTTCGTGTTCTTACATGCATATCAAAAATTCCATATTTGGTATGTGACTCGGTCATGAGATGCCGATCATTTTTGTCTGGTAGTCCCAGAGCGATATCTCTAGCCGTTTGGCCGCCATCTTGGATTGAAGTTTTCCATTTATCAGGTTGCCATAGCAACAAAAGTTGAAATTCAAATGGCTTGATGTTTACAGCATCGTTAGGCACAGTCGAGGGATGCTGTGTGCAAAATCCCAACTCTGTACGTTTAATAGTTCCGGAGATACTAACTATACAGTATTTTGGCGGACAGACGTACGGACAGACGGCGGACATATTTGTCACTAAATCTGACCAGCGCATAGGATACATCGGGTCTGGGCAAAGCAGAAACACTGATTCCTTTCACCCTAGAGGCAATAACAACGGCGTCTTAGCTCGCCAAAAAACTTGTTTTTGTCTTGTGACGGACCGGTCAAGTGACCTTGACCCCCGTGACCTTGGTGACCTTGACCATTAGAAAGCATTTTTGATATACTATCAAGTTCCGGGGTCAAAACCCCGAAAAACTCAAAAATAACGATTTTGTAATTAGGGCTCCTTTGCCTTTAGGCAGGAGACCTATTGTAATCGTTCGGTTTTTATTATTATTATTATTATTTCTTATTCCGCCGGATTTTGTTCCACTCCTACAAAGAGCACCAGTGGACTGAATCGCTTGAAAAAAATCACCCAGATGCCCACAGTGCTGAAGTTGTTTGTGCAAAAATCTCAAGGCTCTAGGCCCAATACCAAAGGGCAGATAATTCAAAATTAATTAAAAAAATTTCAATTTCAGCAGCAAATATCTGCAAAACTACTCATCCAATGACTACTAAAAGTTCTTGAGCAGATGCGCAATCAAAATGTCTACAATTTTGCCTGGACCGGTCGAGTCGCTAAAATACACCGTTTGGACGCTATTTGGGATTGAAGTTTTTGGTGATGTTTTTCAGCAAAATCCTGACTGCATACCTCCCAAAATGTGCTGCACTAAAACTACAAGGGCTACGGCTTTCAAACGATGCATACTTTGTGTCTATGCATGTTTCTACACAGTAGCATCGTCAAATGTGCCTATGTTTATATGATGGCCGCCATATTGGACGCTACTTTTGGGCAAAAGTTGTCTTCAAAAACTTTCACGGGCTACTTGCCTGTCCTGTGCCAAACGAAACTTACCACACACAACACTTTGAACGCTTGTTCTGAAGTGGCCTTTGGTTGTTGAACATTTTCTGTTCTTGGTCCTATGTCAAAAGTCACGTGATGCGGCGGCCATATTGGATTGAAGATGTTTCTCGGAAATGTGCAGAGTTTGTTGGGTAGGCATTTTTCGCAAGCCATAACTCTGAATGTATGAACTGCAGAACGCTGTAAATGTGCAGATATACAACATATACCTCAAATATTAATGCCCATAAGCTATGTTGCGATATCTTGATTAGCTACGGATATCTAGATGTTTGCTTCTGTTGTTTATTTTGTACTAAAATGTATTTTCAAAAAATCGCAGCATCATTACTTTCGCAACTATGCAGCTAGAATCTGGCAGTGCGTAGTAACTAAGTGTGTTGAACATTGTTTGTTCTTGGGTGCATGTCAAAATGTGCATTGCTTGGCGGCCATATTGGATTTCGTCAGATTCTGATGATACTACATTCTAAACAGCATAGCTGCTCAGGTTCTGCACGGAAGGCAGTAAAACTTGGCAGTATGCATCAACAGAAGATGCTTGACATTTCGTGTTCTTACATGCATATCAAAAATTTGATCGTTTGTCGGCCATATGGCATTGGAAATTGCACAAATGCAGGGAAAAGGGAAAAACTGTTTGAGACGTGCCCCAAATGAAAGAAAAAAGAGTACCAAACAAACTCACCCACAACTCCAGGCTGAACACGCTAAATATGACGCAAACAGACTTTCAACAACGTACCAGTCATCATAAATAATGCTTACATTCAAAACCCAAAGTTTGGGCACATTTAACGAAATAGGGACTTCTTTATATCACCGACGGCCCAGGGATACATTGCCGAATGTATCATAAGTTTCATCGACATTTACAGCACGAGCACGGCAGATTACCCGTGCAAAACATGCGACAGTCTGAAGGAAAGTGCAGGGACGATATCTGCTATAAAGAGACTACCACTGCAAAGCGTGGTCCACGTGCAGATATGGGAGATGATGTCGATTTCAGTTGACAATGACGAGAGCTAGCGCTGCACAAAATTAAACTACACTGCAGTGGAGGTCTTTAGGCAGTTTTTAAAGATTGTCAGTGATTGAACGTTCCGGGTCAGGGTAAAAGTTCTAGCTGTGGTCTAAGGGGGGTAACTCTGGTCTAGCTGAAGTAAGCGCTAGTAAAATCGGCTCCTGAAGTATTTCTCATTACTGACAATGATACGATCCATATCAGCTATAACCTTTACTGCTTTCGACATCAGGTACCAAATGTTTAGAAATGATCCAAGCCAAGGAGCCGTCAATGTTGCCTGCAACTTTAATATTATTATTATTATCATTTTTATTATTTATTCTTCCGCCGTATTTTGTTCCAGTCCTACAAAGAGCACCGCTGGACAGATTTCAACTAGGCAGCTAGAATCTGCCAGTGCAGTGCGTAGTAACTACGTGTGTTGAACATTTTTTGTTCTTGGGTGCATGTCAAAATGTGCATTGCTTGGCGGCCATATTGGATTTCGTCAGATTCTGATGATACTACGTTATAAACAGCATAGCTGCTCAAGTTCTGCAAGGAAGACAGTAAAACTTGGCAGTATGCATCAACATAAGATGCTTAACATTTCGTGTTCTTACATGTAGATCAAAAATTTGATCGTTTGTCGGCCATATGGCATTGAAAATTGCACAAATGCATTATGTGTCCAAAACGGCATAAAACAGCTTATAACTCCACCACTATTGCTCCAATCGCTTCCATATTTGGTATGTGACTCGGTCATGAGGTGCCGATCATTTTTGTCTGGTAGTCCCAGAGCGATATCTCTAGCCGTTTGGCCGCCATCTTGGATTGAAGTTTTCCATTTATCAGGTTGCCATAGCAACAAAAGTTGAAATTCAAATGGCTTGATGTTTACAGCATCGTTAGGCACAGTCGAGGGGATGCTGTGTGCAAAATCCCAACTCTGTACGTTTCATAGTGACGGAGATACTAACTATAGAGTATTTTGGCGGACAGACGTACGGACAGACGGCGGACATATTTGTCACTAAATCTGACCAGCGCATAGGATACATCGGGTCTGGGCAAAGCAGAAACACTGATTCCTTTCACCCTAGAGGCAATAACAACGGCGTCTTAGCTCGCCAAAAAACTTGTTTTTGTCTTGTGACGGACCGGTCAAGTGACCTTGACCCCCGTGACCTTGGTGACCTTGACCATTAGAAAGCATTTTTGATATACTATCAAGTTCCGGGGTCAAAACCCCGAAAAACTCAAAAATAACGATTTTGTAATTAGGGCTCCTTTGCCTTTAGGCAGGAGACCTATTGTAATCGTTCGGTTTTTATTATTATTATTATTATTTCTTATTCCGCCGGATTTTGTTCCACTCCTACAAAGAGCACCAGTGGACTGAATCGCTTGAAAAAAATCACCCAGATGCCCACAGTGCTGAAGTTGTTTGTGCAAAAATCTCAAGGCTCTAGGCCCAATACCAAAGGGCAGATAATTCAAAATTAATTAAAAAATTTCAATTTCAGCAGCAAATATCTGCAAAACTACTCATCCAATGACTACTAAAAGTTCTTGAGCAGATGCGCAATCAAAATGTCTACAATTTTGCCTGGACCGGTCGAGTCGCTAAAATACACCGTTTGGACGCTATTTGGGATTGAAGTTTTTGGTGATGTTTTTCAGCAAAATCCTGACTGCATACCTCCCAAAATGTGCTGCACTAAAACTACAAGGGCTACGGCTTTCAAACGATGCATACTTTGTGTCTATGCATGTTTCTACACAGTAGCATCGTCAAATGTGCCTATGTTTATATGATGGCCGCCATATTGGACGCTACTTTTGGGCAAAAGTTGTCTTCAAAACTTTCACGGGCTACTTGCCTGTCCTGTGCCAAACGAAACTTACCACACACAACACTTTGAACGCTTGTTCTGAAGTGGCCTTTGGTTGTTGAACATTTTCTGTTCTTGGTCCTATGTCAAAAGTCACGTGATGCGGCGGCCATATTGGATTGAAGATGTTTCTCGGAAATGTGCAGAGTTTGTTGGGTAGGCATTTTTCGCAAGCCATAACTCTGAATGTATGAACTGCAGAACGCTGTAAATGTGCAGATATACAACATATACCTCAAATATTAATGCCCATAAGCTATGTTGCGATATCTTGATTAGCTACGGATATCTAGATGTTTGCTTCTGCTGTGTTTATTTTGTACTAAAATGTATTTTCAAAAATCGCAGCATCATTACTTTCGCAACTATGCAGCTAGAATCTGGCAGTGCGTAGTAACTAAGTGTGTTGAACATTGTTTGTTCTTGGGTGCATGTCAAAATGTGCATTGCTTGGCGGCCATATTGGATTTCGTCAGATTCTGATGATACTACATTCTAAACAGCATAGCTGCTCAGGTTCTGCACGGAAGGCAGTAAAACTTGGCAGTATGCATCAACAGAAGATGCTTGACATTTCGTGTTCTTACATGCATATCAAAAATTTGATCGTTTGTCGGCCATATGGCATTGAAAATTGCACAACTGCAGGGAAAAGGGAAAAACTGTTTGAGACGTGCCCCAAAATGAAAGAAAAAGAGTACCAAACAAACTCACCCACAACTCCAGGCTGAACACGCTAAATATGACGCAAACAGACTTTCAACAACGTACCAGTCATCATAAATAATGCTTACATTCAAAACCCAAAGTTTGGGCACATTTAACGAAATAGGGACTTCTTTATATCACCGACGGCCCAGGGATACATTGCCGAATGTATCATAAGTTTCATCGACATTTACAGCACGAGCACGGCAGATTACCCGTGCAAAACATGCGACAGTCTGAAGGAAAGTGCAGGGACGATATCTGCTATAAAGAGACTACCACTGCAAAGCGTGGTCCACGTGCAGATATGGGAGATGATGTCGATTTCAGTTGACAATGACGAGAGCTAGCGCTGCACAAAATTAAACTACACTGCGGTGGAGGTCTTTAGGCAGTTTTTAAAGATTGTCAGTGATTGAACGTTCCGGGTCAGGGTAAAAGTTCTAGCTGTGGTCTAAGGGGCGTAACTCTGGTCTAGCTGAAGTAAGCGCTAGTAAAATCGGCTCCTGAAGTATTTCTCATTACTGACAATGATACGATCCATATCAGCTATAACCTTTACTGCTTTCGACATCAGGTACCAAATGTTTAGAAATGATCCAAGCCAAGGAGCCGTCAATGTTGCCTGCAACTTTAATATTATTATTATTATTTTTTATTATTTATTCTTCCGCCGTATTTTGTTCCAGTCCTACAAAGAGCACCGCTGGACAGATTTCAACTAGGCAGCTAGAATCTGCCAGTGCAGTGCGTAGTAACTACGTGTGTTGAACATTTTTTGTTCTTGGGTGCATGTCAAAATGTGCATTGCTTGGCGGCCATATTGGATTTCGTCAGATTCTGATGATACTACGTTATAAACAGCATAGCTGCTCAAGTTCTGCAAGGAAGACAGTAAAACTTGGCAGTATGCATCAACATAAGATGCTTAACATTTCGTGTTCTTACATGTAGATCAAAAATTTGATCGTTTGTCGGCCATATGGCATTGAAAATTGCACAAAATGCATTATGTGTCCAAAACGGCATAAAACAGCTTATAACTCCACCACTATTGCTCCAATCGCTTCCATATTTGGTATGTGACTCGGTCATGAGATGCCGATCATTTTTGTCTGGTAGTCCCAGAGCGATATCTCTAGCCGTTTGGCCGCCATCTTGGATTGAAGTTTTCCATTTATCAGGTTGCCATAGCAACAAAGTTGAAATTCAAATGGCTTTGATGTTTACAGCATCGTTAGGCACAGTCGAGGGGATGCTGTGTGCAAAATCCCAACTCTGTACGTTTAATAGTTCCGGAGATACTAACTATACAGTATTTTGGCGGACAGACGTACGGACAGACGGCGGACATATTTGTCACTAAATCTGACCAGCGCATAGGATACATCGGGTCTGGGCAAAGCAGAAACACTGATTCCTTTCACCCTAGAGGCAATAACAGCGGCGTCTTAGCTCGCCAAAAACTTGTTTTGTCTCTTGTGACGGACCGGTCAAGTGACCTTGACCCCCGTGACCTTGGTGACCTTGACCATTAGAAAGCATTTTGATATGCTATCAAGTTCCGTGGTCAAAACCCCGAAAAACTCAAAAATAACGATTTTGTAATTAGGGGCTCCTTTGCCTTTAGGCAGGAGACCTATTGTAATCGTTCGGTTTTTATTATTATTATTATTATTTCTTATTCCGCCGGATTTTGTTCCACTCCTACAAAGAGCACCAGTGGACTGAATCGCTTGAAAAAATCACCCAGATGCCCACAGTGCTGAAGTTGTTTGTGCAAAATCTCAAGGCTCTAGGCCCAATACCAAAGGGCAGATAATTCAAAATTAATTAAAAATTTCAATTTCAGCAGCAAATATCTGCAAAACTACTCATCCAATGACTACTAAAAATTCTTGAGCAGATGCGCAATCGAAATGTCTACAATTTTGCCTGGACCGGTCGAGTCGCTAAAATACACCGTTTGGACGCTATTTGGGATTGAAGTTTTGGTGATGTTTTTCAAGCAAAATCCTGACTGCATACCTCCCAAAATGTGCGCACTAAAACTACAAAGGGCTACGGCTTTCAAACGATGCATACTTTGTGTCTATGCATGTGTTTCTACACGGTAGCATCGTCAAATGTGCCTATGTT